>NC_133666.1:622059434-622359434 GCF_037893015.1 Macrotis lagotis | reverse complement strand
ACTTGTCATTCCTAACTTCACAACACATAAAATGTATACAGCAAAAAAAAAAGAAAAGAAAAAAGAAAATATAGAAAAACTGGGTTTCTTTGACAACAATGCATAGGATTTATTACATGGGTTTTAATTTAATGGGAATTTTTTTTATTGAACTTCCTCATATCTTCTGATGTATACATGGAAATACCCTTTTTCTCATTTTGTACTTGTTTAAAATGAATTTTTTAAAAAACTTTTAAAAGATAATAGACAGGGAGCCAAGATGGTGACAAGAAAGGATCGAGTCTTAGGCATTCTCTGATAAAACTCATAAGCCAAGGACTCTAACTAAACTTTCAAGAGAAAGAACCCACAAAGGGACCCAGTGAGGCAGTTCTCCTACTCAAGGTAACCTGGAAAAGAGCTCCCTGGGCTCAGAGGGGTGGCCCACCACAGGGGTGGCCCACCAGAGGGGTGGCCCACCAGAGCAAAAGAACTTCAGCCTCCCAGAGGCAGCCCCAGGGTGCTGGGAGCCCCAGCTCACAGCAGCAGGGGAGTCTCTGGAGCTACATGCCAAGGAGCACTGGGCACAAAGTGAGAGAACAGCAGGGGACCCCTGCCAGAGAGAACACCTGGAGCCCAGCCCTCAGGGCACACAGCCAGCAGCATGGTCTTTTCACAGCCCAGATCCTGAAACAGAAGTAGGCAGAGCAGGTAAGCAGGAGCCCCCAGGGCATGAGACCATTGAGCTGAGGGAGGGGAGTGAAGAAAGACTGCAGAGCTCAGGAACGGGACTCTGGGACTCTGACCACATTCAGACACTGATCACAGTCTAGGCACCCCCATGGAACAGAAGCCCCCCCCAATTCATCCCCGTGGCAGAGGGGGGCACATATGGTCATTCACAGACCACAAGGAAGGACAGAGCCCCACACACTGAGACCCTTGTGGGAGTGTCCCAAAAGCTCAGGAAGCACCCCAAAACCAGGCCCAGGCTGGGAAAATGAGCAAGCAGAGAAATAAGAGGAACACCATTGAGAAACATTTTGCAAATGAGCCCAAGAAGGTTCAAAACACTCACTCTGAAGATGAGGAAGCACATGCTCCTGCATCTAAAGACTCCAAGAAAAGCAGAAATTGGGCTCAGGCTATGAAAGAGATCAAAAAAGACTTTGGAAATCAAATGAGGGAGTTAGAAGAAAAACTGGGAAAAGAAATGAGAGAGATGCAGGAAAAACATGAAAATGAAGTCAGCAGTTTAGTCAAGGAAATCCAAAAAAATGCTGAAAAAATAGCATGCTAAAAACCAGCTTAGGTCAAATGGATAGAACAGTTCAAAAAGTTATTGAGGAGAAGAATGCTTTAAAAAGCAAAATTGGCGAGATGGAAAAAGAGATAAGAAAATTCTCTGAGGAGAACAAATCCTTCAGACAAAGAATAGAATTCAGAGAGATTGATGAATTTACCAGAAATCAGGAATCAATACTTCAAAACCAAAAAAGTGAAAAATTAGAAGAAAATGTGAAATATCTCATTGAAAAAAACAACTGATATGGAAAACAGACTTAGGAAAGATAATTTAAAAATTATTGGAATACCTGAAAGTCATGATCAGGAAAAGAGCCTTGACATCATTTTCAAATAATTACTACAGGAAAATTGCCCTGATATTCTAGAAGCAGAGGGCAAAATAGAAATGGAGAGAATCCACTGATCTCCCCGAGAAAGAGATCCCAAAAAACCAACCCCTGGGAATATTATAGCCAAGTTCCAGAACTCCCAAGTCAAAGAGACAATATTACAAGCAACCAGAAGGACACAGTTCAAATATTGTGGAGCTGCAGTCAGGATCACAAAGGACTTAGCAGCAACTACATTGGAAGCTCGTAGGTCTTGGAATATAATATTCTGGAAGGCAAAACAGCTTAGAATGCAGCCAAGAATGAACTACCCAGCAAGGCTGAATGTCCTCTTCCAGGGAAAAAGATGGACTTTTAATGAACCAGGGGAATTTCAAATGTTCCTTTTGGAATGGCCAGAGCTGAACAGAAGGTTTGATCTTCAGATACAGGACTCAGGTGAAGCATAGAGAGTGGAGGAGAAGGGGAAAATATAAGGGATTTAATGATGATGAACTGCATGTATTCCTGCATAGAAAAATGACACTGATAATACTTATATGAACCTTCTTAGTTAATAGAGCAGGTAGAAGGAGCTTTTATAGATGAAGCACAGGACAAAGCTGAATTCGAAGATAAAATATGGTGTAAAAATGAAGTCGATAGAAAAAAGGGAAATGTAATGGGAGAAAGAAAAAGGAGAGGGGGAATAGACCAAGATATTTCATATAATAGGATTTTTCTTTATTACAATGAGCTATTGCAATGATATGGGGAAGGCAAGTGGGGAGGCAAGGGGGAATGAGGGAACCTTTGCTTTCATCAGAGGTGGCTCAGAGAGGAAACAGCATATATGCTCAATGGGGTATAGACATCTGGAGTAAGAAGGAGGGGGGAGCAGGGGGAAGGGGTGGGGATGTGAATAAAGGAGGAGAGGATGGACCATGGGGGGAGAGTGGTCAGATATAACACATTTTCTTTTTTACTTCTTGCAAGGGGCTGGGATTGGGAGGCCTGTCCGGGACCATAGGGCCAGGTGGATGCTAGGCCTAAGGGGTGGTATGGGGGCTCAGGGCCTCTTGGCCCCAGGACCAGGGATCTGTCTGCTGTGCCACTCAGCGACCCTACAGCAGAGTCAGAGTGAAAGGAGAGAGAAAATATAGTACATGGTAGTGGAGAAATAAGAAAGGAGGGAGTTGCGATCAGCAATGGAAACGTTGGAAAAATATGGAAGTAACTTTTGCGATGGACTTACCATAAAGAATGTGATCCACCCGCGACAGAGTTGTTGGTGTTGGAACAAAGACTGAAGCACATTTTTTATTATTATTATTTGGGGGAGGGTGTAGGGCGAATGGGGCTGGGTGGCCTGCCTGGAGCCATATAGCAGGGTGATCATTGGTTGTCTGAGGCCAGATTTGGACTTGGGTGCTCCTGGCTCAAGGGCCAATGCTCTGTCCACCACCCAGCCACCCCTACTATTATTACTATTCTATTTTATTTTGGTTCTTTTTTTTCTTCTTTTCTGGTTTTTTCAGGGCAGTGGGGATCGGGTGGCTTGCATGTCACACAGCTGGGTGATTGTTGGGTCTACAGGGCTGGATGTGGGCTCGGGCGCTCATGGCTCCAGGGCTGGTGCTTTGTCCATTGCGCCACCTGGCCATGCCTACAATTATTACTATTTTTTTAATTTTAATTTTTTGTCTCCCCTTTACTTTATCGCTCAAGCAAGTCTATATTTATGGGGGGGAGGGGGTATTTCATTTACTCTTAAACAAGAATATTTTATTAATGTAAAAAAAATTGTACAAAATGAGAATTAAAAAATAAAAATTTAAAAATTTAAAAAAAGATAATGGGCAGAGTGAATGGAAAGAGAATAGGACAAACAAGGGAGAGGGGGAATAGGATGGAGGGAAATACATAATAATCATAACTGGGAAAAATCCTGAAGCAAGTTTCTCTCTCTCTTTTTTTTAGGGTTTTGCAAAGCAATGGGGTTAAGTGGCTTGCCCGAGGCCACACGGCTAGGTAATTATTAAGTGTCTGAGGCAGGATTTGAACTAAGGTACTCCTGACTCCAAGGCTCTATCCAATGTTCCACCTAGCCTCCCCAAACAAGTTTCTCTCTTAAAAGACCTCATTTCTCAAACATATAGAGAAGCACTCCTCAATTGACAAATGATCAAAGGATATGAACAAGCAGTTTTCACATGAATATGTGTGTGTGTGTGTGTATAAATAAAATGAAGCCTTCTACAGTCATATGAAACAAGGCTCTAAATCATTATTGACAAAATAAATATCAATTTAAACAACTCTTAAGATATCACCACTCCCCTATCAAATTGTTTAATGTGGCAAGTGTTACAGGAGATGTAGAGATTGAAATATTAGTGCACAGTTGGCAAAGTTATAAATTGAACCCATAATTTAGAGAGTTGTTTTGAATTATGTCTAAAGGACCATATCCTTTGACCCAAGCAATACCTCTCACTACTGGATCTGTATCCCAAAGAGATAAAAAAGAAAAAACTACAAAAAATATTCATAGCAACTCTTTTAGTTGTGGCAAAGGATTGGACATTAAAGAGATGCCCATCAATTAAGGAATGACTGATAAAGTTAAAGTATGTGATTGTGAAAAACTTGGAAAGACTTACATGAACTAATTCAAAGTGGTGTAAAACCAGGAGAACATACAGCAACAGCAATATTGTATGATGATCATTTCTGAATGACTTAATTATTCTCAGCAATACAATGATCCAAGGCAGTTTTGAGGGAATTTTGATCAAAAATGCTATCTAGTTATGAAATCTGAATGCATATTGAAGAATGTTTTTTCTTTATTTTCCCAGGTTTTTTGTGTTTTGTTTTACAATATGGTTAATGTGGGGGGAAATTGGGAGTTCTAAATAATTTTAAAGTTAAAAATTGCATGAAATTTTGAGGAAATTGAGGTCAAATGAATATATAATATAAATGTGCATATATATACTATAAATATATGTGTATATGTAAATAAAATGTTCATATTTTTCATATGACTCTACTGATAATAATGTTAGAACTAGAGTTCTTAGTTGGATTTAATCAATGTTTAAGAGACTGTACTAAAGTATGGAAATTTGTTTTTATAAAAGATTTTTATCTGGAAGATTTAAGAATCTCTACAGAAAGTTTATGGCTACAGAAGAGTCCACTTCAGAGATTTTCTGAAAGTAGATATTTCCAGAGACCAGACAACCACAAGAGACATCTGAGGCCCAAGATGAAATTGGCTGATTAAATAGACATTGACAGTGTGTTGTTACTTCCAACCCATAATCCCTTGAAGGAAGAATCTAACTTTTATCACTCAGTTCATTTCCATAGCAAGGCTGATTCTTATATCTCCCATAACTTGGTGGATCTTCTTTAGTTGACTTCCTTTTGATCTTGGAGACATATTGTGTACCATCTTTTCATGGATTACTCATTCTTCCTGTTGTATCTTTGTCTGTTTTGGGAATTCGGTGTTGCCTTTGTGTTCCTTCTCATACTAGAGTATGTGACATGGTTCAGCAATGCACTGAATTCCTCAACAGTCACCATTGTTTTCCATGGCCACTTAGAAAGGAAAAAACACTCCTACAGAGTTGGGAGAATCTGAGATAGTAAAGTTGACAAGAGTGAGAGTCCTGTCCAAAGTTAGGAGTAGTTCCACACATACATGGGTGGGGAACATAAATAAAAAGAAGTGACAACCTGCCCAAACTAGCAGAGTTTCACTTGGCTCACACCAACATACCACTATTATGTGTTGCACTCACTACAAAATCAGTTTCTCTTTATTTCAGTCATAATTGTTTATTTTACATGACATTTTCTATATCACTTCTATGTAAGTTCTCATTTTAAATGTGCTGCTCCCCTGCCTACCCTCTGTGCCTTTCCACTAACCTTTGGATAATGCTCAACTTCAAAGACTTATTCATTATTTGTAGCCAAACAATAACATAAAAGCAATATTATTGTTCAAAAAGACAAGCTTGGGAGCATTGAAATGTAAGCATTTTGATGGCACAGACCATTTCCTTTCTTAAGAGAAAACTGACAAATACTGGAGAGGCTGTGGGAGAAGAAGCACATTGATATACTCTGATGGAACAGTGAAATGATGCAGCTGATGCAGCTATTCTGGAAAGCAATATAGAGCTCTGCTCAAAAAGTCACTAAACCCAGTAATGCAGACATATCATGATATCAAGAAGAGGAAGAATATCACATACAAAATATTTCTATCAGGTCTGTTCATAATAGTAAAACACCAGAAACAAGGGTTGCCCACATATTAGGGAATGACAAAAGAAATTATGACATGAAAGTAGTGTAACATTATTGCACAATAAGAAATGATTAAATGAACAACTTCAAAGGAAAATGGGCAGGAATTCATGAACTGAGGTATTGTAAAGTGATCAGAGTAAGGAGAATTTGTTGAGATATAGTGTCATTAGATGTATAACCTTGGTTCAAAGGGTATCTTTTTGTTGGTGGACATCAATGTACCCTACTTCAGTGAGGGGTGATTGGAATTGGTAAAAGCTACTAAAAGAAGATATCTCTCTTCGCACCTGATTCCTCTAGTTTTTTCAGTGAATTTTCTGACTTCCAACTTCAAAAAAGGAAGCTAGATGCCAATCTCTCTTTAGCTCAGTGAATGGAAAGAAAAATTCTTCTAGAACCTAGAAGGCAACCTGAGAAGAGTTTATACTCTCTATCATGTCTCAATCCTCAGCTTCCTATACCTAGAGACTGGAGAATTTTCTCCTTAAGTGTGAGCTCTCTCTCTCTCTCTCTCTCTCTCTCTCTCTCTCTCTCTCTCTCTCTGTCTGTCTCTCTCCACATATATATGTATATATATATATATACATATGTCTGTCAGTTGCTCTCTCTGTCTCTTTCTATCTAGCTATCTATATCTATATTTCTATATCTTTCTTCTCTATCTCTGTCTTTGTCTTTGTCTCTGTCTCTGGTCTCTCTCTCTGTTTCTGTCTCTCTGACTCTATTTCTCTGTCTCTGTCTGTCTGTTTCTCTCTCTCTCCATTTCCTTTTTTAGTTTTTTGCAAGGCAATGGGGTTAAGTGGCTTGCCCAAGGCAACACAGCTAGGTAATTAAGTGTCTGAGGCAGGATTTGAACTCAGGTACTCCTGACTCCAGGGCTGGTGCTCTATCCACTACACCACCTAGCTGCCCTCTCTCCACTTTCAATGTGAAAGTTCCTTCAATCTATATTGTATGATAAATACTTTCATATAGATACTGAAAACATCCAAGATTTGGGTTTTAATGAGAGACAAAGTTAGATTTACATTCATGTATTTATTGTATATAGAGACCTATAGTTAACCATTCATGAAAGGGAACTTAGTGGAATGGGAGGAGCATAGCTATACTTTTGCACAATCAGAAGGCAGGATAGTTAATAGATAAGATCTTTGGTACTTGCCCATCAAAGAGTTTCCTGATGTGCTCCAAGTCATTTCCACTAAGGCAGAAGGAAAGATCATTATCAATAATTTCATTAATTCAGGAAAGCAACCCTCCTCACTGGAGACCTCACTCCAGAATTTATCAGTTATGCTAAAAGACTTTCATAAAGCATAAGGCTCCCCTTTTAAGTCAGAGGTTCTATCTTGATGAAAGCTAGGAAGATAAGAAAGCCGACCTTTCTTAAATTGACATTTTTACATTTAAATTTATAACTTTTTAATAAGTTTTACCTTTTACAATTGCTAATTTGATATGATTAGAAGACTTTTTGATGTCTGCATGTATATATATATATATAGAAAGAGAGAGAGATAATATATGTGCAAATAAATATATACATGCATGCATATATACATGTATGTGTGTATGTATATAAGTGCCAAAAGCTGGAGTCAGGAGGACCTGAGTTCAAATGTGGCCTCTAGATACTGGACACTTACTAGTTGTGTGACTGTGGGCAAGTCATTTAACTCTGATTGCCTCTTATCCAGTGCCATCTCCAGTTGTCCTGATCCATATCTGGTCATTGGATCAGATAGCTCTGGAGGAGAAAGTGAGACTAGTGTTTTTGTTCAGTCCCCTCCCCCTCAAATCTAAATCATGTGCATGTCATGGCATCATCTTTCTGATGTCTTCATTTTCTTTGAGAATGAAAGACAAACAACAATGCCAACAATATATGCATATATATAAATATATACCTATAGATATATATTAAAGATATAGATATCTTAAAGGGCAAGACTCATTGTTCATAATACCTTTTCTGATTCCTGTTTTGCTATCAACTTGAATAAATGAGATTCGGCTATTTGCTATGTGTATTCATTGTACAACTGACATTTGGTGGGAAGAGGAATCAGATCTTGCCCCCTTAAGAAACAGTGGCCAGGGGCAGCTAGGTAGTGCAATAGATAGAGTACCAGCCCTGGAGTCAGGATGACCTGAGTTCAATTCTGACCTCAGACAATTAATAATTACCTAGTTGTGTGACCCTGGGCAAGTCACTGCCTTGTCACTTAACTGCCTTGCAAAAAAAACCCTAAAAAACAAACTAAAACAAAAAGAGAAATCATGACCAAGAGTTGTAACTGGGACTTAAAAATTACATCCCCTAGAATAATGATAATTAAAGAGGCAGACAGATATTTTTCTAGCCCAGGTACCCTCCTTCTCTTTCTGAGAAGACAGAGTACCCATTATTTAGCCCTAATCTCTTGCTTCATCTCCAGGCAGGAATCAGTCTCCCTAGGAGAAGGGGGTCGGGGCGGGAAGGGGAAGAGACACAATAAATGTCATTATTGCCTCAATACAAATCACATGCACACATTCACACAGATGACAAACCCAAGTGAACATAAACATAATACACATGGGCCAGACATTACAGACCCACACGTTATATAAAGAAAAAGTTTTGAATGGTTTTAGAACTCTGATCATTGCAACGACAAGGCACAAATCCAGTTGATAGACACTGAAGAACATTATCTCCTGACAATGAGGTCTAGACTGAAAATTCAGTGTGAAACATATTGTTAGATTCAGACCTAAATTTCAACTCTTGTTCAGTTGAGCCTGATTGAGTATTGTCTCTTGAGAAAACAAATCCTAGCCTCCTTAGAAACTTCAAACAACTCTCACTCTCCAGGGAGACCTTCAGATAAATCACATCCTCCATGGAAATCCCAATCGACTCTCAATCCCCATGGAAATCATCACACCCTGCTTCCTATAGCCCATACCCTCTAAAAATGTAGTCCCCAACTACCCATTGCTGATGTCTGTTCTGACCCAGCTTGTTCCTTCCTTCAATAAACAACTTTACATTGCTTTTGCCTCCATTGTTATCCTCCTAAAACTGACTCCACCTTTTGATCCTTCATTTGGTGCCAAAACCTGGGAGATGAGGAGCAAAGGAATCCTGAAGGTTCCCAACCAGGGAAGCAGCAAGTTGTAGCAGCACACTCAGACTAACTCCCTGATGTTGCCAGAAGTTAAATTGGTGCAAACCTCTCCTGGACCTACCAAGCCCTTAGTATTTAAGGACAAATAATTCCTCCTGGCCATTTCAGAAGACAGGACTAATTTGAGAGGTTAGACTCCTTCCCAGGCACTCTCCCTTCCTCCTTGCTAGGTCACCCAGGGTGTTCCTTTCCAAAATCCTAGCTAGATGGAGAACTGCCTCAAAACAGAAACGGAACTAGGACACCTCTTTCTTTCTCTATTTAAACAGAGACTAAACCATACATTGAGTGGGGATACCCCACCCCCTGGGGGAATCTTAGTCATAACCACTGGGCTACTCTGTGTAACCTCACTTCTCATAATACCCCTCTTCATGGGAACCTTTTTCCAAAAATTCCCTGACAACCCCATTGACCAGAACAATTTGTGTCAGAAGCAAGACAAGTGGAACAAAATCCCATATGTCCAGCTATTTTTTTAACTGAGGTGGTAACCTCCTTGTGACTCCTATCTGATTCTCAAATCCTCCTAATCCATCAACCTGACCCTCTCAAAACTAATCAAAATTCCTAAACTACATCAGCTCTCCCCCCACCATCTCTCTCCCACTGGTCTGACAACTCCTGACCTCCCAATATCTGAATTGTGCCCTTGCTCTAGCTCACTTTTTGCTCAACCTCACAGAATTGGGAATAATTTGCAGGACAGGATTTGAGGAAGAAATGTATGGTCCTCTTTTTATACTGCCTGGCCCCAATTCAATTTCAGGAGAAATTAATCTTGAATAGGTCAATAAATCAAAAATGCCATTCTTCAATTAAGCAAAACTTTCTCCCTCAGAAAAATCTCCCTCTGAGAATCCCCCTGCTCTTAGCTTTCTTCTTGCTGCCTCCTTTCTATTGCTCTACAATTAGGGGACAGGAGAATCACTCAGCCTTGACCAAAGTTACTTGGTGCCAGCGATAATATTTACCTGGAAATTGCCACCTTGAAAGGAAATAGTCTATCTTCCTATTCTATGCTCTAGTTTAGATCCATTCTGAGAATTTTTCTCTATTCAATCCTTTCTCTTTTCTTCTTAAGGTTTTTCTCAGAGAAAAAAAGCTATCAAGTATAGTTCAAATTGTATAATCTAAGACCCACTACATTCTGGGAATTATACCGACAGAAACCTCTCAAGTAGTAAAGTCATGTATTAATAAAATGGTCCCTGTCTAGTTAAACAATAAAATTAGATATGTAAGGTTTAAAATAAAGCTTTTAACAGTTATGAATACAAATAAAGGCAGTCTTTCATAGACTGGATCATTAGGAAATTAGAATTGCACCGTTAAACACAAGATGACTTTTGAAATTCATGAGATTGGGGGCAGCTAGGTGGCGCAGTGGATAAAGCACCCGCCCTGGAGTCAGGAGTACCTGGGTTCAAATCCGGTCTCAAAAGAAAGAAAAAAAGAAAGAAATTCATGAGATTGTAAACTGAGTTACAAAGAAAACCTTGGAAGGAGAAAGGGATTTTAGAAAGATTTAGTCATAGCTCTTCATCAAAAGTTATCAATCTGAATATCTAATTTGATGTTATTTCTAGTGATAAAGACAAATGAATTTGAAATTTGATAATTTAACTGTTATTATTTAAATACACTAAAGAAAAATCAATGAAGAAATGTTTTTAAATCAATAATGCTATTTATCAGCCTTTGTTTTGTAACTGTCTGGATTTTTTCTACCTTTGCATAAAGTTAAGAAGAAGTTATATCTACAACTGTTTGTTATCATTTAGGACAAATAAATTGTTTTATCTCATATAAAATGTTGAAACCTAAAGGTTAAAGGCTTTGACCCACAGCAAGATAGGAAGACAGGCAGGGACAACAAACCCAGCTCCTTTTGCTGAAGTCCCTGTTGATTCAGTATGGGCAAGGACCATGGGAAATAAGTCAACTTCAGTCATGCAATTTCTAAACAATGGACTTGTTTTGTTGCAGACCTACAAGTTCTTGTCTAATACAGAAATGGTTTTTAATGATTTTTGTCTTTACAGGACAAATTAAATCAGAACAAATAAAATCAGGACAAATTTAAACAGAAGAAAACAAAAGAAAGTGATGAATTTTAAGTGAAATTTCTTATGTATGTTTGAGCTGATGATTTTATAGCATATAGCAACCCATGAGAGAAAACAACAGTATTTAGCCTTAAGCTAAAACTGATGAAGTTTACTATTTAGGATAAAAGACTTTGTGACTATGATAAATTTATTCTAAAGTCTAAACTTCAGTGTCTAATGGATCATTAAGTCAGTAATCTACCATTTGGAAGAACAACTATAGACTAAGGTAACAAACTACTCAGGAAATGTGAATCTAAACTGTTCTTACAGTCTAAAAGAACAATCTTTGGTCTCAGGTCAAGACAATTTCCTTCTGACTCAGTTTCCTCATTATGCTCCTTAAAAAGGAGTATTTCCCATCTGGGTATTCCTGAGCCATGACTGCATGGTTGACTGTTAACTGTGTTACCTGCCTAAAGTCAAACAGAGCTAAGGATGTTTGATCCTGCTGTTATGTGCTGAGTTATTAAGGACTGCTTTGATTTTGTTTTTATTATGTCCCAGTTTTGTCTCTAGCAGATTTTTACAATCAGAGCAAGTAGCCAATGAAAGACATGGGTACCTGCACAATATGCACTTGTACCACACAGTGTTCTCCTACCTACTGAAAAGACAAATATTGCCTAAATTGGGTAATTACCACATAATATATATATATATATATATATATATATATATATATATATATATATATATATGCTAGATACTTTGTGTCAGCCACCAAAGTCAAGTAATACTATTTTGATATTCATACTTCTCTGTACTTTTATTGTCGTGGGGTTTTTTTTGCTATTGCTACATACATATAATCAACTCCCTGTAGGTTGGATTCTGGATTGAATTTATCATGGAAAAGACCACAAGTTGAAGACCTTCACTTTGTCTTCAAAAAGAAAATGCCTGTCTTTGATGACTTTCACTAAATGCCTCCTGGTACTTCTGTTTTTGCTTGTCTTCTTGTTTGTCATTTACTTCTCTGGTCATGGTCTTAGTTTTCTTTATTACCAAAAGGTTCTTTAGGTCCTTTCATGCAATATTATTGTGAAATGACTGTCTCAAATCAAAATTTAACTTCTATTCTACATCCTATTTCACTAGATCAAGCTGTTGCCTCCTTCCAATCCACAAGCCACTGACCTTCCTGCATGCTCTATATTGCCCCCTTTCAGGAGGAAGTAGCCTCCAAAGGCTGGGCCATAACCAATTCGCATGAAGCATCTTCCTATCCTTTAGGAGGCCCCCCTTCATTTGGATACTTTCAATCTTTGTTAAAGTAAATGAATTTTTCCCATAGACTTCAGGGCAGGCATAGAAACTATTTGATGTCTTCTTATCAGCCATAATTCCTGGATTTGTATTTTGTGTTGAAAGAAAGTCATTTGGTTACTGAGCTGGAAAAGTTGAAGACATAGGATGCTATAATGGGTATAAGAATAGATAATTTGCATCTATTTGGTCTCTTGGATGCAGAAAAGGAAAAGAAGAAATAGTATTTCTGCACACTGGCATAATGGAAGTGTCACAGGATCCTAAAAGTCCCCATCCCCACATGGAGCATGGTTTTCACTGGAGGTCTTTGACTGCCTTGCCTCTCATTTTGTGTTTCTTTTCCTCTAACATTGGCATTGAAAGTAAACAGGTCCATTTGCCTTGCAAAAAAAAACCTTAAAAAAAAAAAGAAAGTAAACAGGTCTAGTAGGCCTGTGAATGCTGATGGCAAGGATAAGGTCTATCAGTGAAGCTAAAAGTCTTCAGGGGTTTGAACAAACAGGAATGAATTCACTTATAAGATAGACTCTTGACCCAAAGGAATTTAGGGACAAAAAAAATTATTATGTATTATCATGGTTAGTAGATGCTAAGATATAATAAATAAAGGCAGTTGCTAAGCCAAGCTAAGAAATTCAGCTGATCCCTTGAGGGACAAGCAGAAGTTAAGGAAATTTAGTAAAGTAAAAAGAGAAAGTTAAGAAAGTTGTAAAAGTGTTGCAACTGGGCTGATCCTAGGGGATAAGGAGCCAATAAGGGTAAAGGGCAGCACTGCTGGGAAAATGACTGGGAAAGAATTAAGGAATGGGTAACACATAAGTTGCATAAGTCCTGAGGAGTCAACTTAGAGTTTAGGGTCTAGTTAGCCCCTTGTCTCAGTGAATTTTGGTGTAAATACAGGATGGAAATATGGGTAGGGTTCAAGTAGTTTCTGTAAGATAACTTTGAACCAATGGGATGGGAGTATGGGAGGGCTTCAAGTAGTTTCTGTAAGACAGCTTTGAAAAATGGGATGGGTCTGGGGCAACTAGGTGGTACAGTGGATAGAACACCAGCCCTGGAGTCAGGAGGACCTGAGTTCAAATCTGGACCCAGACACTTAATAATTACCTAGCTGTGTGGCCTTGGGCAAGTCACTTAACCCTATTTTCCTTGCAAAAACCTTAAAAAAAAAAGAAAAAGAACACTGTCTCCATTCTGATTCCTTTCACTTTTCTTCTCTCCCATTCCATTTTTCTTTTTGTTTTTTGCAAGGCAATGGCTTTAAATTTATTTAAGGCAATGGGTTAAGTGACTTATCCAAAGTCATACAGCTAGACAATTATTAAGTGTCTGAGGCTAGATTTGAACCCAGGTCCTCCTGACTCCAGGGCCGGTGCTGTGTCACCTAGCTGCCTCAGTCATTGTCAATGTAAGGTCAGCACAGAAAGAAATATGGTTGGTATAGAACATTTATGAAAGAAATAAGTTAACTATTTAACATGGTCAGCACAGAACACTTTTCTCCATCTCAGATTTCTTCTGCTTCATCAGCATGGTTGCAGATATGGCAATAATAGCTTTGTAGCCTTATAGCAAGGAAAACAGTGAGGGTTTTAGAAAGACTATGTCATTTAATAATTGGCCTGTGCTCAATGGAATTGAAATATGAACTAGATAATTAACAGACTCATTTTTGCATGTGAATAAATAATCATTTTTGTTTGTTTATTTTTAAACTTATTTAAGGGGCAATGGGGTTAAGTGATTTGCCCAAGGTCATACAGATATGCAATTATTAAGTGTCTGAGATCACATTGGAACTCAGGTTCTCCTGACTCCAGGGCCAGTGCTTTATCCACTGTGCCACCTAGCTGCCTCCTTAAATAATCTTTTTTATATGTGTTGACTTTTTTTACATGTTGAGGAAACCAAAGACTTTGAGACATAACCATTTTTATAATTAGCAATTCTATAATTAGAGAGTCTATTTCCCTTATTGAGAAACAAGCAGGCCCAGAGCAAAGAGCCCAGGGCACACTGTTAACACATAAAGAAAGGAGATTGACTTAGATCTCCAGAATCTATGTTCTCCTCCAACAGAACCTAGTCATTATACTAAATTTATTACTTTCCCTCAAGCTGGCAAATGTGATAAATGTGCCTAACCTTTGCATTGTTGATTGATGTGGATCATTGTTCAAATACAGAGGAGAAAATCAACCAGGTAATGTCCAGGGGGAGGAAGGGAGGAAAGAAAGGAAGGGATATACAGGAAGAAAGGGGGAGAGAGGTGTGTGATATGTAGAGAGAAAGAGGTAGATTTAAAACTATGTTTTTGGAGGGAGGCAGAGCCAAGATGACTACAGGAGAATAGCTTCTCCTAGTTGTTCTCTCCATAATATTTAAAAATCTTAAAATTATGACTCTAACTAAATTTTTGAGAGACAGGACCCACAGTAATATCCAGCAAGGCAATTCTACAGACCAAGGTAACCTGGTAAATAGTGGAAAGGCTCCGCTCCACAGGGTTAGAGAGGCAGCCTGTCAGAATGAAGAAACTTCAGACTCGAGGAGGAAGCCCCAGGGCACATGGGAGCCGCAGCTCATGGCAGCAGGGGAAGTTTCCTGACCTACACCCCAGGGAGCACCAAGCACAAACTGGAGGATCAGCAGAGGGGCCCTCTTCCAGAGCATGCACGTGAAGCCCAGGCCTTTAGGGCATTCAGCAAGTGGTTCCAGCCCAGATCCAGGACATGGAAACAGACGTGGAACTGGCAAGCAGGAACCCCCAGCCAACTGAGCCTTGAGTGCTCAGTCCACTGGAAGGTAGGGGAATGGAGAGAGACTTCAGAGGTCTGTCCTCTGTACCTGGAACAGGACTCTGGGGCTCTAACTATATTTAGGCCCCCCATAGAACAGGGCTCCCCCCACCTCAGCCCTGTGGCAGAGGGGTGCACTTGTGATCACTCACAGACCAGGAGGGAGGACAGAGCTTTCACACACTGAGATCCTTGTGGGTGGGGGGTATCCCAATAATACTCAAAAGCTCAGGAAGCACCCCAAAACCACACACAGGCTGGAGAAATGAGTAAACAGAGATAAAAGAGGAATATCATTGAGAAATACATTGTCTATGATCCCAAAAAGAATCAAAATACTCAATCTGAAGATGAGGAAATACAAGCTCCTGCATCTAAAGACTCCAAGAAAAATGGAAATTAGGCTCAGGCTATGACAGAGCTCAAAAAAGATTTTGAAAATCAAGTAAGGGAGATAGAAAAAAAAATTGGGAAAAGAAATGAGAACCTTCCTTGTTAGTATAGTGGTCAGTATCCCTGCCTGTCATGTGGGAGGCTGAGGTTCAATTCCCCAACGGGGAGGTTTCATTACTTTGGGGTCGGCTAGGTGGTGCAGTAGATAGAGCACCAGCCCTGGAGTCAGGAGTACCTGAGTTCAAATCCAGCCTCAGACACTTAATAATTACCTAGCTGTGTGGCCTTGGGCAAACCAGTTAACCCCATTGCCTTGCAAAAAAAAAAAACTATTAAAAAAAAAAAAGAAATGAGAGAGATTCAGGAAAAACATGAAATAGAAGTCAGCAACTTAGTTAAGGAGATCCAAAAAATACTGAAGAAAATAACATGTTAAAAACCAGCATAGGTCAAATGGATAAAACAGTTCAAAAAGTTATTGAGGAGAAGAATGTTCCAAACTGCTTCATCATCTGATAAACTTCAAATATTAGCCTCCTGGTCTATTGTACCAGTAATAGTAGATTCTGCTTTAATCATTCCATTAATACAAATTATGGTTTTTCTATACTTGCATTCCTTTTCGTGAGAAGGAATAAATTGCTTGTCCTGTTGCCAATTCTTATCATTCTTTTGTTACTTTTCCTTTTTAGGAAACACAAAACTTTAATAATCTCACTTTTTATCATCCTCGGGTGAGGGTTTATTAGAAGGCCAATTCATATGGAAAAAACAGGAAACCTCCACTCACTAGAGGCAAACCTGCACAAGACTGACCCCAGTTCCAAAATCTGATCAGGTACAGGGCCTGCACCTGTCCCTTGAGCCAATGCACCTTTCTGTGCTATCAGAGATAGAAAACCAACCATAGTCACCTGGGGAAGAACATTCTCACAAATGTCATGACCATTGGCTCCTTGGTGAGCTATCAGTTTTCAAATATGACTGCGGTAACTTGGGGTGATGAGGAAGAATTCAATAGAGTTTGGTGTGCCTCACTTAAGAATCATTGCTACCTCCTCTCCCACAGTCCTTCTTACTCCTTTGGTGACTCTAAGGTTAGTATTCCCAGCTACACTGTGGCAGCCCTTATATTCTTCTCTTGTTGCTTCCTCATGTTCCTTCCCATTTGTGCTTTATTTTAGACCTCATTCCTTTCTTTGAAAGACAAAATTGAAATATAATCAGTCTACTATGACATTTGTTCAACAATTTGAATTTGTTTCCATGCAATGAATATTTCAAAAGAACATTTTGAGCATAAAAAGAATTTTGAGTTTTCTTACAAGAGAATTCTTCCATGAGAAACAACTAGAATTCAGGAAACTATTTTTGTTGTTGTTCTTCAGTTGCTTCAGATATATCCAATTCTTTGTAATACTATTTGGGGTTTTCTTAGCAAAGATACTAGAGGAATTTGCCATTTCCTCCTCCAATTTATTTTACAGGTGGGGGGACTGAGGCAAACAGGGTGAAGTGAATTGCCCAGGGTTACCCAGCTAGTAAGTGTCTGACACAGGATTTGAACTCATAAGGATGAGTCTTCTTGATTCCAAATCTGTTTGAACTCAGGTCTTCCTGACTCCAGGCCCAGCACTTTATCCATTACACCAACTAGCTGCCCCCCAGAAAACAGTGACCCTTCATGATAACTCACAAGTTGAAACTCTTTTGACAAGCACTCTTAATAGAGACTTTTGGTCTTTGCCAAAATGCACTATTTATTGTACATCTTTTGGCAGAATAGGAGGATTCTGTGACAGAGCAAGATTGGTCCACTCTCTTTCCATTCCACTTTTAGCCATGACCTCTAGCTCCAGGCACTTTCTACCCATTTTGTTCAGGTTTTTAACAATCTGTCATTTGGGGTTTAGTAGAATAAGAGTACCCTAAAGTCTTAGATGCTGTCACTATTTATTGTAGTATTTATGTATTCCTTAACCACTTAACATATATAAAACTGTTCTATGATTTGAATTAGGTTCTTCTCTGATGAAATTTAGTCACTTTTCCTCTTAAATACTGATTTTTCTTCTAGGATTTTGCATAGTGAAGAGCTTTTGGAAATTCATATGTTGAATCATAGTAGAATTGACTATAACAGAAAATCTAAGAGATAAGGGGATAAAGTGGCTAGGAGACCTGCCTTGAAGTCAGGAAGACCTCTATAACAGTGCTGTCTCAGACACACACCCTCTATGACAATGGGCAAGGCATTCAACCTCTCAGGACACAAGATCACTCTCAAAGTTCATTAAATTAGAAGAGGGAATTTCTATGCCAAACATTTCCTAAGCCAATGAAATCACAGTTCTAAACAAAAATAAAGGAAAGCTTCCTCACTTTATATATTAATAATAATAATATATATATATATATATTACTTTTGGGGATGAAATCTGCTCTAAATTTGAGAGGCACTATGTTGTGGAAAGAGTTTAGTCATTTCTTTTTTTTATTTGGTTTTTTTTTTTAGGTTTTTGCAAGGCAAATTGGGTTAAGTGGCTTGCCCAAGGCCACACAGCTAGGTAATTATTAAGTGTCTGAGACCAGATTTGAATCCAGGTGCTCCTGACTCCAGGGCCAGTGCTTTATCCACTGCACCACCTAGCCTCCCCAAAAGTTAGAAAGCATTTTTTTTGTTTTGTTTTTCTTTTAGATTTTTCAAGGCAATGGGGTTAAGTGGCTTGCCCAAGGCCACATGGCTAGGTAACTATTAAATGTCTGAGGTTGCAGTTGAACCCAGGTACTCCAGACTCCAAGGCCTGTGCTCTATCCACTGCACCACCTAGCTGCCCTGAGTTTAGTCATTTCAATCTAATTCTTTATGACCACACTTTTGAGTTTCCTGTTAAAGATACTGCAGTGGTTTACTATTTCCTTCTCCAGCACATTTTACAAATAAAGAATTGAGGCAAACAGGATTAAATGATTTGCCCAGGGTCACACAGCTAGTAAGTATCAGAAGCTGGATTTGAACTCAAAGAAAAGTCTTCTTAATTCCAAGCCCATGTTTTATCACTATCTAGCTGTCATATACAAAAATAGCTGCCACCAATTTGGGCTTACATTCTTCTCATATCTATCAAGGGTTTAAAAAATAAAGTAATTTCTGTGTCATACTTCATCTATTTGATCCCAAATTGATTCATTTGCACCCCTATGCACCCAGAGTTTAAGCTCAAGGAAAATCTTCAAGGAGAATCTGTTCCATTTTGCATTATGACTTTTATTTCCTTCATAATTTATAATGACCAAAATGGAAAACATTCACTTTATAGGTTAAAATACATTTACTGTATAAAATTGAAATCACAAAGACAAGAGTATTCAACTTCAAATCACTCTATAACACTGGGAAAGATCCGAACAACCTTCCCTTTCTGCTAAATATATCTTTGGAACCTAAGCAACATCTCTGTCTTTTCCCAAGGACAGCCATTTCCCATTATCAGCCCTGCCCTCAGAATCTGTGATTAGCCCCCCACCCAGGTTGTATTCATCTTCTCCTACTGGGCTTCATCAGGCCTCACTGGTGTCTACAGAAAGACTAACTCTACAACCATCTTGCTGTCTCTCCATCATGCATCTCTAGCTTGGTGGTCCATTTAGGCCTTTTAATGTGTCCCCTTTCTGGGAAGTTGCCTCATAGAAAGTCAAGGATTCACATTTCAATACCTAAATTAACTCCTTTCTGGTCTGGCCCTACAAAGCAGTTGAATCATTCTACCCAGCTGGGTCCCAATTAGTACAAATAATGCCTCCTCTGAAGTTGTCCTGAATTTGTGCTATTTGATGTTACAGTTCTATAACAGTCATTGATTCCAACACAATTGAAATATGAAGTATAGATCTGAATCATTCTTCCATTTCAGAGGATTCATTATTGACACTAATTGGGAGTCAGCCAAACATGACTCTCATTTTCATTTTTGTGTTGACTAATCAGGAAGCAGAAAGAAACAACTGTGGTCTGGCACAAACCCCCTTGATTTCAAAATGACAATCAAAGACAAGAGAAATGCCAATGGGTGGTGATGACCTAAATTCAATGGTAACTGAGATTTTACAGCAACTGCCAGTGTTCAGTCCACCTTTGTCTCTCACTCTGGACTCTGATCCATATTATCATTCTAATTAATGTCTTTGTCCCATCTCCATCCCAGGGTCTCTGCCTCAAACCCTGCCACTCCCTAAAATCTATCCCAGCTATCTTAGTTATCCAGGAGTTCAGTGAAAGGGAATGAAATGGCATTCAGTCTTCTCAATGGAGCAAGTCATGAAAAATTTCATTCTGTCTTCCAAATTCTCAATCTCTGTCTGAAATTTATACTTAGACAATCTTGCTTCTAGTGTCCTACTGACATGGTTTCCCCTATGGCAGAGCCTAGCTTTCACAGAAATAAAATGCTGCAGAAGCAGAGAGAAAGTTAACCAAATTTTAGATCTGCCAGAATGGGGGGGGGGGGGGAAATGGGGAGAAACTAGTCCTATCTTTTACCCTGATCAGACCATAAATTCCTTTTCCTGACAGTTTAGCATTTCCCATAAAAATTCTAAAGATACTATCTCAACTTCTATTCTCACTGTTGGGTCTCAAGTCCTGAAATAAGACTACATCTCCCACTTAGGACTCTAGGGATACCACTAAGGAGTTGGTGGAGACTCTCTAATGCCATTGACTTGAACCCCTACTGATGTGCTCCCACCTCAAGATAATCAGGTCAAAATAAGTGAAGTCAATCAGACTTAAGTAGGTTTTAGAAATGAGTGTTTCCTTAGGTGGTATAACCAATTAGTATAAAACATCCCTCCCAAAAGTCAGTGATATAGTATACAGAGTCCAGGGGAAAGTGGGTTCAAGTTTTGAAAGTAAAGAGGACAAAGATATAATTCACAGGTGCAAGATTCTGTACATCCTTTTCTCCCATTTGTGGGATACTCAAGAAGAACCTGTCTAGCTTGCTGAATCTGTTTCTTATTTATTATTGACTCTTTAATATGGTCACTGATGCCCCAAGAAGAAGATTCTAAGGCACTGATAACAAAATGAGAAGCTCTAAATCCTCCAAATTTCATTTCCCCTCTCTGTCTTCCTTCACCAGTCCCCACCCATGCATCCTCTATCTTTCTCAGAGTCCCAATCCCTCATTGGACTGAGCAATCTAGATTCAAAATAGACTTCCCTCTCTCCCTGGTTTTTAATTTCAAGGAGGGGTGCAAAGGGTTAAAGACCATAATGCCCCTTTTCTTGGTCACTATTTCCTGCTGTGCTCTGCAGCCCATCCACCTCTTCTACCTGCCTGTGCCTAAATTTCAGTTAGAGATTAGCTAAAATAGTTTTTTTTTCCTCAACCAAGTTCATGGTGCCCTCTGAAAACCCTCCACGAACTCTCCACAGGCAGTTCATAAACCCCAGTTGAAGAAGCAATGATTCAGTAGCTAGTGGGATTAACCTGGCCTCAGGGTCCACCTAGTGGGGTTCCCCTTCCAGGTGGACAGACAGTGGTGCCAGGACAAACAAATTGTGATTGTATGGTTGTGATGAAATACTATTGTGCTTTAAGAAATGATGCACAAGATACTTTCAAAAAAATCAGAAAGATGTATATGAACTGATACAAAGTGAAGTAAAAAAAATCATGAGAATGTTGCACACAGTTACATCAATATTGCAATGAGGATCAATTGTGAAAAAACTTAATCCAACCAACAGAAAAATACAAAGGTTTGGGATTAAAAAATGCTGTTTGCACCTGCAGAGAAAACCTTGGCACTCTGGGTATAAATTAAACCATACTCTTTTCACCTTTTTTTGCCTTTTCAGGGGAACAAAGCTAGTATGGAAAATGTTTTGCATATGTTAACATATATAATTAAAATCATATTGGTTGGTTGGTTGTTGTCCATTCTCAAAAAAGGACTAAAATGATATCACTATGTTGGAGTTAATATACAGAGTGTCTGACTGTGGCTAATCAGACCTAAATGAGCATAGAACACTCTTCAGGAACAAATAGTCCATATGAACATTTGGAGAGAGATGACTAAATTTGTATCTCATGCTTCTTTTGAGTTACTGCAAGAAGGACAGCACGTTCTTTGATGTAGGCACTTCAAGCTAGTAGTTCCTTTGCTAGCATCTCTCATATCCCTTCAATTGATTCCAAAATTCTTCACAGAAACTTTGAAAGCGTCCTTATACCACTTCTTCTGGAGCTCTTGTGGAAATTCTCCTTGAAATAGTCTTTATAAATTTGCATTTGGACAATGTGGTCAGTCTATTGAAATTGCACCCTCTACAGTAGGGTATGTGTACTTAGTAGTTTAGCTCCACAAAAGACCTCAATGTTCAGTACCAAACGATCTTCAGAATTTTTAAAAGACAAATCAAATGGAAGTGATTCAGTTTCCTGGCATGGTCCTGATAGGTTTCACAGGCATACCACAGTGATGTTAAGACAATGACTCTCTAGATCTTCAGTTTGGTAGGCAATCTAATACCTCTCCTCTCCCTCACTTACCTTCAGTGCCTCCCAAACACTGCAATAGTTTGGTAATGTGTGCATCAAACTCATCAATGTGTATACCTGAAAGTATACTGCAAAATTAAGTGAACTTTCTCTATTTGTAGTAACCAATGATTCCAGGTATGGAAGCTGACTGGTAGAGAACCTATGTTTTCTTGGTATTAATGTTAAATCAAAATTAGCACAAGCAACAGATAATTGATCCATATTTTGCTGCATCTCAGCTTCAGAGCTTACACTGAGTATCTGCAAACAAAAGATTCATGTGTCAACTTCTCCCTTCACTTTAGTCTCATGGAGTCTTTTAAAATTAAAAAATTTACCATCAGTACAGATGCTGTGCTCATCCTCACTGAAGCATCTGATAACATGGCTGAAAACATTATGCTAAAAAGCCTAAGAGCAGGGACACAGTCTAGTTTCACTCCATTGGAGACTGGGAAAGTGCAAATGCATCACACATTAGCCAGAACTCATACTAGTATGCCATCATGAAACGGATACACAATACTTATGAACTACTCCAGGTAACCAAATTTTGACATAAATTTCCATAAGCCCTCACAATTGACAGTAGCAAAGCCTTTGATCAGATTGAGAAAACTTTGCTCTGTTCCTGAAATTTCTCCTGAAGTGTTAGGCAGTTAACACCTTATTGATGATTCTTTGACCCCTCCTAAAAAGTCAGACCAGCTCTCAGATAGATGACTATCTTCCAGACAAAAGATCAATCCATTAAGGAGAACTCTAGCAAGAATATTGCCGGCAATAATTAAAAGAGAGACCCCACCATGATAGTCACAAGACAATCTTTCCATATAGAGATGGACAATGGAGGCATCCTTGAACACCTGGGGGATAACTTCCTCTTGGCATATAAACTAGGAAATTTCAGTCAGCTTATGAATAAGCAATGGAACCCCCACTTTATAAATATCAACTGATAGAATTATCACCAGGTACTTTTCCACATGAGAGGAGCTGAACAGCATTCTAACCTCTTTCTGTGTTGGAAATTTGGATAGAGAGGGATTAACTTCAAATTGAAGTATACAGTCAATGACTTCAGGAATGACTGATGACTGTTGAAAAGACTATGTCATTACCTCTAGCCAATATGGCTCCATCTGCACTGAGTAGCTGAGATGCAGCGTAAGTCTTTGGCTCATAAATAGCCTTTGCAGCATCTTAAAAGCACTTTGGATTGTTACAATAAAAGGGAATTTCTTCTGGCTTTTAAATGAATCAAGAATCCTTCAGCTCTCTAAACTTTGCCTTTACTTTTGATGGAATTAAATGATGTCGTCTTACAGACAGGTAAGCTATCATACTGATAAACCCTGAGGAGTTCTATGGCTTCTCAATTTCCCTATTATTTTTATCAAACCAGTTTTGATGTTTAGAGTGTTCTGATCCAGCTAAGTAAATCCAGTGCTGTACACCAAATCTCTGAAAGCTCCCCACTCATTTTCTGCTACACTTTTGCCAATCATATGTTGGCTCATCTTTTCCAATTTCTCAATGAACTGCTTTCCCACTCATTGACAATAAGTCTTCTGGTAGTTAGATTGCCTTAGGGCTGCTATTTTTATTGAATTTGAATCCTTTGCTTAGTGGGGATAAATCTATGATCAGTGCACATGTCTTTTGATTCACACATAAATTGAACTTAAGTGAGGCAAGATTGCTAAAGTCATGACCTCAATCTCTCCTTCCAGAGTCAGCAAAGTCTAGTAGTAAAACTGATAATGGCTTATGATACAATGGATGACCTTGGCATCTTCAAAGTCTAACCAAGTTCTAAGGGCTCCTCAGTGCCTATTTCTACCACCTTAATGGCCAGTGTTCTCATTTACTTATTCCACTGAGGGAAGTCTTGCTTGTTTGCTCTCTGAAGGGTTTGATATCCCTTGGTAACCCTCAACCTGATTTAACCCATCTTTTGAAACGGTTTGTCCAGGGTGTGTTCACTGAGCTTGCTACAGTTTCTTGAAACCACAAGTGGGAGTTGGGTGGATCAGGTAAACACAAAAAGATGGAAAGCAACCTTGAAAATGGCTTGGCAACCCTCACACCAAGGGTACTAGTCTTCCTGAACACGTGGTACACCCCTATAATCATATAACTTGCCTTCTCAATAGATGGGGAAGGAACTGAAAGGAAGGAGAGAATTTACAACTGAAAATATTTTTGAATTGTTAAAATAAAGTATATTTTTTAAATTTTAAAAATGAATGCTAAAATAAAGTATCTTAAACATTCAAAATAATATCCTAGGGGCAGCTAGGTGGTACAGTGGATAGAGCACCAGCCCTGGAGTCAGGAGGACCTGAGTTCAAATCCAGCTTCAGACACTTAATAATTACCTAGCTGTGTGGCCTTGGGCAAGTCACTTAACCCATTGTCTTTCAAAAAAAACTAAACTAAAAAAAATAATATTGATCCTATTGTGGGAGAAGAGATAGAGGCCCCCACTTGGTAGCACCCCACCATTGTTTCCCAAGCTCATTAGCTTAGGAGTCAGGCCTAGAAGGATGACTCCAACTAGTAATATTGGAAGCAGTGACCTCCTAAGGGAATTTCAATTACAGGAGAATAGCTTATCATACATGACATAGAGATAGAGGCTCAGCCCTCAATTGATATATTTCCCCATCTTATACAAAGGATCCTGAAAACAATATAGAAGGAGACATGGGACTTGGAAGAAATTACCTTCTCCAACAGTCCCTGGGGATTTTCCTGCAATATTTCTCCCCAAGAGGAAGAAGTGAGGATCATAGATTTAATGGCCATAGAGACCATCTAGTCAAGTTCCCTCATTTTCCAGGTTAAAAAGCTGAGGTGTTAAGTGACTTGTTTAAGATCATATGGGTAGGCAAGATTCAATACCACTGTACAGCATTGGCTCTCTGCCCAATTATATCAGAATTATACCAGGCGAAAAAAAAAATCTCTTGGAGACTCTAGACTCTGTTCAAAGCTGAGAGTGGGAGGGACACATATAATGTAGTTGAAAATATTTATTTCCCTAGCCTTACCCAGAAAAGTGGGTACCACCCACTTGTCTGGGAAGTACCCTTTGTAAAGGGATTTCAATCATCTACCTTGAAGTAGCAGCAGCTGGTCTTCAAACACCAATTATGGAGCAAATATGTAGGCTCCTCTCAGAGGAAAGGAGTGGAGGTAAGAGAAAGTGGAAGGTGCAAACTAGTAAATAAAAGGGGTTAGGGCCTACCTACTCAAATGACTGAATAGGTGTGAAGAGCTTTGCAAGACTATGCAAATATCCAAACCTACTCTTGTTGGAGGTTTAGAACTTTTTTGTCTTTTGTAAACTTTTATGTATATAAGGTTAATTTTCTTAATTTTTTTTTTGCAAGGCAATTCGGTTAAGTGGCTTGCCCAAGGCCACACAGCTAGGTAATTATTAAGTGTCTGAGGCTGGATTTGAACCCAGGTACTCCTGACTCTAGGGCCAGTACTCTATCCACTGCACCACCTAGCCAGCCCAATTTTCTTAATTTTTAAGAAAAGCCACGGGTGTATTTTAAATTCTACGAGTTCTTTGATTATGAAATTAGCATTCATCAGCAAATAAAAATTTCAACAAAGAATGACAGAGAATTGTTTCTAAAAGATGCACATGTTTTGAGGACTGGGCCCTCATTGGCCAGTCTTGTTATCATATTTGATTAATAGATCTTTATCAGAATAATTTATTGTACCTATTTTCTCTGATTAGCTCATTCTTTTCCAATTGCTTATCAATCAACCAACAAATAATTTTAAACACCAAGTTGCATGCTGTATTTACATTTAAATTTTTCAGTTTTATGTAATCAAAATTATTCACTTTATCTTTTATGATCATTTCTATCCCTGTTTGGTTAAAGTCATTGAGATGAATATTACCTCCTCTTCTCCTCCTCCTCCTACATTTTAAATATATAATCTTTTTAGTTTTTCTTTTTGAAGTTTTCGTGCTATGTGTTGATAGCCTAAACTGAATTTTTCCTAGCATTCTGTTTTCTGTTTCATAATGAGACCTTACATGAGATCAGAATGGAAGGGAAATGTTTTGGTTTCTCACTAGTTGGAAAGATACCAGGGGAAATCCAAGGAGAACAAGCTTTGGAATGTTTTTCCTTGGTGTTCCCCAAACATTGGAGAAAAAGGGAATTGTGAGGGGTTGCCAAGGCACATAGGGCTGGTCCCATAATGAAGATGTAATACCTGAAGCTTTTTAACAGAATGCTGAGGCTTATGGACTTTCAGAAGGAAATTTTCCTTTCTATTAGCCCACCATCCCCATGACTTGTGGTCCTCAGACAGCTGACAAAGGAAAAAAGTTATTATTGAATAATTTGATTTATTTTTCATTTGAATATTGGATTAGGCTCCTTTCTTTAGGAAAAACTAGCCCTAATAGCTAAGCCAGACTAATATAGGTCATCTCTTATGTTCAGTTATCAATAGATAGATTGAGAAGACTTTATCATTTGGTGGCAAATAACTTATAAGAATAAAGTAATCATAAGATTATGAAGTTTTCCTTAAGGATATGATCTTTCTTTTATCACATTCAACTTAGATCAATGTATACCATGGAAGCAAGACTAACAGACTACCTTCCATAGGGGATGGGGGGAGGGAAGTGAGATTAGGGGGAAAAAATGTAAAATTCAAAATAAATAAATAATGTTTTTAGAAAAAGATTACAAAGTTTTTCTAAAAGCTAAATTTTCCTAAATTTCATCATTAATTTTCTGGAAGAAAGCATAGTTGATAAGAGTCTAAATTCCCCTTTCTGGCACTTGGAGGAAGATTAGTCAGAAGATAAATCACTTTTTTTTTCTTGAGCTAAACTCTTAGTTGAGTAATATTAAAGAAGATGGGAGGAGGGGAACTGGAGTTGTTGACTGAAAACCTACTAATAACTTTGAGTTTTCTTTCTTAATCTGCTTTCTGATCACAAACAATATTACCTGGAGGAAAGGATGATGGCATAGGATTAAGAAAATCTAAAAAGGTATGCCTAACCCAAGATTCTCAAAACTCATTCATGAGGCATTATTACATTTTATTATAATTATTATAGACATTGGTAAAATGGGTTACATCGTAATCATGAATAACATTAAATTCTATATGCAGCTTTTGACAAGTTTCTGTTGGGTGATATGGCCCAGAAGAATTTATAGGGTAGACATCCATGAGCTAGGAGAAGCAAATCATCCTTATCCAGCTGAATTATATTCAAATCAGGTTTCTATATTTTTTCCAATTCCTCTTTTTTGTTTTAAAAACCATCTCTGTAAAATTATTCTTTGTTACTAACTTCTGAGGAGTCAAGTGACCTGGTTTAATATGCAAATACTAGCTCTACAAAATAAATCCTAGATGGCTTAGTAACTGCCCTCAGTTTCCTTTTAATTTCAGATAATCAGTTTAATCACAGACATTTCTTTATAAGGCATGATCCCCCAGTCTCCCACTTCTAGCCCCAAGCTAGAACGTCATAGGACCACAAAGGTCTCATGAATCCTTGGATAGGTCCCACTGAACTTCCCTAGCTTCAGTTTGCTCAGCTGTAAAATGAGAGACTTGGACTAGTTTGCTTCTGAGATTTTCTTCCATCTCTTACCAATATTAGAGGAGAAGGAATGAGATAACTTTTACAATGATTCCTTCACAAGTTTTTCAACTATTCCTTACCTTTCATGATCACAGTCCTCTTACCTGGTCCTTCTCTTCTGTTCATGCTCCAGGTTGTCACTACTTGCCTAAAATGGGGAACCTTAAAGTGAGCTTAATTTTGTGCACATGTGCTCTGACCAAGGCATAATATGGCAGGATCAACACATCTCATGTTCAGGACACTTGCCTCTCTAAATTTACACTAGGAGTTTGCTAGCATTTTGGGATGCAGTTTCATATTGTTGACCCATATTAAACTTGCAGGCCACCAAAACCCTCAGATGTTAGTGTTGGGTTTTTTTAATTTGAACTATCACTCATGAATCCTTCAGCTTTGCTTCTGCACTTGTCTAAAAAAGTCTATGTGTGGGACAGCTAGGTGGTAAAGTGGATAGAGTACCAACCCTGGAATCAGGAGGACCTGAGTTCAAATAATTTCCTAGCTGTGTGACCTTGGGCAAGTCATTTAACCCCATTGCCTTGCCAAAAAAAAAGTCTATGTGTTCTCTAAAAAGCTCTCAGACCTTAGACAACAGTCACAAGCCTTTTCAAGGAAAATTACAATTCTATGATTGTAGACTTAGTCAAAAGGGATCTCAAAGTTCAGTTCAACACCCTCATTTAACATAAGGAAAGTAAACCCAGAGTAGAAAAAGTGATTTGCTCAAAGCTACACATGTTGAAGAAAGGGATTTAAAACAAAGTTCTCTGAATCCAGATTCACAAAGGAGGAAGCTTCTGTACTGTCTATAAGAATCTAGCATTTCCAGAAGACACTGTGGAAGCCCTATATCTGGGCAAGCAACTACTCTCCCTTTGCATATTTTCCATTAATAATTGGGGAAGAATGAGTACCTCCTGAAACTTCTAAAGGTATCATACCTGAGACATTCAACTGTTTGGCAGCTGAAGGAAGATTTTTGGGAGGGTTTCAAAGTTCTCTTCTATTTTGATGATATTCACCAAAGTGAATGGGACTCTGGCAATGGAGGCACATCAGGAGCTGTCAGACCACAACTTAGAAATGAAAGTGGGCAGAGAAGCAGTAATTTGGATGGATGTGGCTTGTGGTTCATGTCAACTGACAATACTGTCCTACTCAGGAAGAATAAAAGAGGACTTCAAGCCATGGCACCTGCTTAAATTAACTGGCACAACTGACAATCCTCCTATGATGAGTTGAATATGAGTGTAACCTCACCTTCAATAACCTCTTCCCAGAGATACTATGGACTATATAACTATTTCTTTAGAAGGAAATAGAATTTTATGCATATAAGTTTTGTTGGTTGTTTTTTTGTTTTTTGAAGTAAATTCTCTCTCTCTCTCTCTCTCTCTCTCTTTCTCTCTCTCCCCCTCCCTCCCTCCTTCTTTCTCCTTTCTCTCCTTCCTTTCCCCTTTCTCACTTCTCTTTTCACTCTTTCAGTCTCTCTCCCTCTCTGTCTCTCTTTCCCTATTTCCTCCCCTTCCTTTCTCTTAATTAATGCTTTTTGATTGATTATTTGTATGATCTTCAGCAATTCCTTGAAATTCAGGACATACTGGACCTCAGTTTCCTCATCTGTACAATAAGGGGTCTTAGACCCCTTGGGTAGTCTGAAACCCATTTTGAAATATATAAGGTCGGATTTGAACTCAGGTCCTCCTGACTCCAGGGTTGGTTGCAATACATAAAATACATAAGATTATACTAGAATACTCTTATTCTGAAATACAGTTATTAATTTTTTTAAATACACAGATCCCAACTTAAGAACTTCAACATTGGATGAGCTCTAAGATTCCTTCCAGTTTTAAGTCCTGAGATTCTTAGCCTCATTGATAACCTCTCCAGTGCTCTTGGTAATTATTCTTCTGGTCAGTAAACTGGAAGATACAATTACTGGTCAGTAATTATGGAGAGGAACTATTAATTAGAAGGAAAACAGAAAGCTAGGAAACAATTTTCACAGCTAAAGGTTCTGAGAGAGGTCTAATTTCTAAAATATATAGAGAATTGAATTAAATTTATAAGATTACAAGTCATGCCCCAATTGATAAATTGTCAAAGGATATGAACAGGCAGTTTTTAAATGGAATAATTAAAGCTATATATATATATATAATCATATGGAAAAATGCTACTAATCATTATTGATTAGTAAAATGCAAATTAAAACAACCATGAGGTACCTCCTCACACCTATCAGATTGGTTAAGATGACAAAAAGGAAAAACAATGTTGGAGAGGTTGTGGGAGGATGGGGACATTAATACAATGTTGGTGGAGTTGTGAACTAATCCAACCATTTTTGGAGAGTAATATGGAACTATGCCCAAAGAGCAATAAAAAAGATCTTACCCTTTGACACAGCACCTCCAATTCTAGACCTATATCCAGAAGAAATCATTAAAAAGCAAAAGTCCCACATGTTTAAAAATATTCATAGCAGCTCTTTTTGTAGTGGCAAAGAATTGAGGGGATGTCCATCAACTGAGGAATAATTGAGCGAGTTGTGGTATATGAATGCTGTGGAGTACTATTGTTCTATACAAAACCATGAATAATTGAACTCTAGAGAAGAATGGAAAAAATTACACAAGCTGATGCTGAACAAAGGGAGTAGAACCAAGAGAACATTGTGTACTTTAACAACATTGTGAATTGATGGTATTTATCCTTCATTCTTGAAAAAGACCATGTCATCAAGGAGGTGATGTCATGACAAGCACATGGACTGGATTTAAGTGAGGGGTGCTGTGCTAAGTCACCAGCCTTACTTTTTCTTCCAGAGCCACCTTGGGTCCAATGGCCAAATATGAATCAAGATGGCTGCAGATGGCCCTGGATGTGAAGCAGCAATCAGAGTTAAGTGGCTTGCCTAAGGTCACTAAGGTAAGTAAGGGTCAAGTGTCTGAGGCTGCATTTGAACTCCCATCCTCCTGACTCCAAGGTCAGTGCTCTATCCACTGTGCCATTTGCTGCCCTCATTGTTGATCAGCTATGATGTATGCAACTCCACTCAGCAGTTCAGAGAGCTAAGACAACCCTGGGAGATCTGTTATGGACAACATCCACATCCAGAGTGGAAAAAAAAAAAAGCACAGAATCTGAATGAACACTATATTCATTTTTTTTTAGGTTTTTGCAAGGCAAATGGGGTTAAGTGGCTTGCCCAAGGCCACACAGCTACGTAAATACTAAGTGTCTGAGATCAGATTTGAACCCAGGTACTCCTGACTCCAGGCCCGGTGCTTTATCCACTACGCCACCTAGCCGCCCCTGTATTCACTTTTTAAAATGTTTTTCCTTCCTATCTGATGGTTTTCTTTTTTTTCTCTTTGTCCTTATTCCACGTTTACAAAATGATTAATATGTAAAAACGTTGAATACAAATGTACATGTACAACATTCATTAGACTGTCTGCTGCTCAGGAAGTTGGAAAGGGAAGGTAGAAGAAAATTGTGTAACTTATAAATCTGCAAGTGGATAAATGTTGAAAATTTTTCATAAAATGAAATTGGAAAAATAAAATAAAATATCATTCAAAAAATTATTCTAGAGAGGAGTGGAAAAATGTATCCTGGCCTATATGGATAATGAACTTAGGTCTGAGTTTGAGTTTTTGGTTTCTTTGTTTGTTTTGGTTTCTGTTAAAGTCACAGAAGTATTCCAGAATATTCACACAGCAGAATTAAAGGTCAAGGCTGCTTAGTTTCCATTTGAATTAAAATGAGAAAATCCCTTCTGCTCTCCTCATTCTATAGGATAAAGGAGGGGTCTTAGTGTGGAAAGTACTGAACTCATAAAATTCATTTTCTGTCCACTACCAAAGCATGGCACCTCCACTCTTCTTCATTCCCCTCCCACCAGATCCTCCATAATTCCATATTTTTGTTCACCTTTGGAATGCATGCTTCTTGAGAGCAGGGACTGTCTTGATCACTTTTATTTGTATCTCAGTGATTAGCTAAGTGCCTGGAATATTATAAATGCCTAATAAATACATTATCATTCATCAATTTGTAACCCCAAGAAGCAACTACAGGTTTTCCTGGAACTGATCTGGCCTTAAAAGATAGGCTCTAAGACTTCCTGAGGCTGAGTCCCAAAGAGTCTCTGAGGCCAATAGAAATTGATGAAATTGGATGATAAAAGAACTAACTTTGGGGGGGGGGGCGGTGAGAACCAGTGCTACAGAAAGAATATGAGATTGGGATCAAAAGTTTGGAGCTGCAAAACCAAAAATCTTAATCGTGTCTCTCAACTTCTCTCAGCTTCAGTTTCCTCCTTTGTAAAATGAGGATGTGGGACTGGATGTCTCTAGGTTTCCTAAGAATCACCTCTAACTTTATGACCTAAATAATAAAGTGCATAGCTGACAATTAAATGTGATGAGAGTGACACCTAATGGCATTTTGTTGCCAACAACCTGAGATCATTCTTAGTTCTCATTTCTGAAGTTGCCCTCTATAATTCTAGGTGAGACATTAGGACTGAGTATGGCAGAATTCAGGTGACAACCCCTTCTCATGAGTTTTTATAATTGTTTTTATGCTTGGCAGCTAGGTGGTACAGTGAATAGAGCACCAGCCCTGGAGTCAGGAAGACCTGAGTTCAAATGTGACCTCAGACACTTAATAATTGCCTAGCTCTGTAACCTTGGGCAAGTCACTTAACCCCATTGCCTTAAATAAAAAATAATAGTATTTTTTTTTATAAACTCTGGGTTTTTAAAATGCAGACAGAAACTTTTGCATTGTAGTAAGGAGCTAGGGAGCCAAAGTATCAGCTATCTGATGGACATTCATGAAACATAATCAACAAACAATTGTTTTGCATCTGTAAAAGTATAAAAGACTGTGATTGAAGCTCAACCATGTCCTCTAGTCTGTAAAGGGATCCTTGGGCAGAGAAGTACCACTTACCACCCAAAGGACCCCACTAGTCTCCAGTCTGACAGGTAAGGGGACTAAGATTCCAGTTCCACAATAGCTGACATTAATATAAATAGTGATTTACCTTTTTTCTTTCTTTGGTGCTTTACCTTTTGCAGAACACTTTTTATACATCATCTTATGTGAACCTTAAGAAAACCCTGTGAAGATAGTACTACTGATATTATTTCCATTTTTCAGAAGAAGAAACTGAGGCTGATCAAGGTTACAGAATCTGCCAAGACTCACACGCCTAGGTATCAGAGGTAAAATCTGAATCATCAAAAAGCATTTATTAAGCATTTGATATTCACTACAGTGAGAAGCACTAGGGAAATAAAGAAAAAAAAAAACAGTCCCTGCCCTCAAGTTACCCCAGTAGTCTCCTAAGAGAGATAACATGCAAACAGTTACCTAGCTATAAACATATAAATATGTAAATACAAATGAGATATTTCCAGCAGACATTGAATTTGAACTTGGGTCTTCTTGATTCCAAATCTAATGTTGTATAAATATTCTATTCATCAGTCATTTCAGTCATGTACAACTCTTTGTGCTCCTATTTGAGCTTTTCTTGGCAAAGATAATGAGGTAGTTTGCCATTTCTTTCTCCAGCTCATTTTACAGATGAAAAAGCTGAGACATCAGGGTGAAGTGATTTGCCAAAAGTCACACCGCTAGTAAGTGTCTGAGACCAAATTTGAACTCAGGTCTTTCCAATTCCAGGCCTGGTGCTCTATCCATTGCACCGTATAGCTACCCATATTACTAATATTATCTCATTTAATCCTCACAACCTGGAGAGAGGTGCTATCATTATCTACCTTTTACACATAAGGAAACTGAGGCAAACAGACATTAAGGGACTTGCCTAGGGTCACCAACAAGTGTCTGAAGATTAGCTTGGTCCTCAGGAAGACCAAAATGCCTCAGGATTCTAATCCCCTACTCAACTTTTGACTTTTGAATGATTATCTTGCCCTCAATGGATCATAGTTCCCCTCCTGGTAAAATAATAGGATAAATAGGATTGAACCTAAATGACTCAAAGCTCACTGCTGGATTTGATATTTTATGATTTTAAAAAGTCAGAGAAGTAGGCTGGGGTTAGACTGAGGAAGAAGAGTTTGGACATAAGAAAATATTGGGTATTTATTGAAGTAACACTGACCTCAGAAGAGATTGGTTCCCTATCAAGAGCTACCTTATTTCTGGGCTCTGCATCAGATCCCTGCCTCCGCTCCCTGAATTTGAATTTATCAGGTGGGCCCAGTCCCTAGGCAGAAAGATGTAAGAAAACAGACACCCGATAACTGTGGCAGCAGTCCTCCTCCCCAGGTCCACACTGAACTGCCATCATTAGCACTCACAGGGACTGTCCCACAAAGTGAGAATGGCCAGTGCGCAGACTGCTGAGTCAACAAATAAACCAGGTTTCCATTCGATCCCCCTTCACATCCACCTCTGACTTTCTTTTTCCATGTGTCTCTCTGTTCTTTTCTTGAGACCCTAACCCTGACAGAGCAAGGTCTTTCCTAGCTGGTTTTCTAGGTATGATTCTGAACTTTGCTCAGAAACCACTATTTTGTATATGCCTTCATAGGTATATATACTTGAGGACAGGGATTATTTCAAAACTTGTGTCTTTGTATGCCCAGTTCTTATAGAAGGTGTTTATTCTTAAGTCATTGCTAGAGGGCTAGGGACTGGGAAATCTAACCACCCAAAACACTGATGGGATTAAAGAAGTTAAGGGTACTAAGGAGACTAAAAGGATGGGGGAGGCTAAGATTCTTGGACATGGGGGTGGTGGTGACAGACATCTTGCATGTCAACTATCAAGTTAATCTATTGATTTATCTAGGCTATTACTGCAAATTCATCTTCTCTTTGTAACTACAGGAAAGTATAGCCCTTGGACAATGTGGAGAAGGGAGTGAGGGGAGCACTCTCTAGGAAATATGAGAAACCAAGTGGGTCAAAAGAAGTGGACCAAGACCTGAGGTTGAAGGGAAAGAGCATTGTGTTTGGGGTCCCTAGGACCAAAAATTATCTCCTGGGTTTTAACAGTTAATCAAATTCAGTTTCAAAAGAGAAAAAATAATATTTCAAAATTATGTAGGTATTAGTATATGAGCAGTTGAATTCCTCTTTGAATATTCTGGGGCTTCTTCAAAACCAAGCAACCTTACTGCTTCCTCTCTTATCTCTGGGAACTCCTCCACCCACTCTCCTTCCCTTTAGAGGAAACACAAGTGCACAAAGGTGATAGCAATAAGTCCCTAATAAAACAAACTGTCATGCAGAGGGAGTCAAGTATGTTTCTTTCTGTTTCACATGAAAAAGAGTATTCTCTAACATAACCTTTATTCTTTCCACTGTCCTTGACACCACACTCACCACCCTGGCTTGTCCTTGTCACAATCATTGACACCCCCATCCATGTCCCAAACCCAGATCATCTGTGTCCCTGACACATCTGTGTCTCTGTCTCCCCATCACAATTATTGATATTCCCTTCTCCTGTTCATGTTACCCTCTCAGATTTGGAGATCATCAGTCCCATAGGTTCCTGTCTCTTCTTTTTCCTAAGTCCCTTCTTCTACCTCTTCCCAAAGCCTATATTGGCCTTGGGTATGAATATTTTATTTTTTCTTCTAGCTCTCAGGAAGTCATGGGTACATCCAAAAAGCTGAAGAATAAGCCTATGGATTTTTTTTTTTACTTCTACCTCCCAGTGACCCATCTCTTTCTAGATTTCTCTCTCCTAGATTCTTTTTCTCTTTCTTTCATCTCTTTCCTAGATTTCTCCTCATTTCCCCTTCTCTCTTTTCTGGGTCCTTAATTTCTTCCTGGCTTCCAACAAGGCAATTAGTCATTTTTTATTAAGTTCCTACTATTTACCAAACCCTGTACTAAGTACTGGGGATAGAAAGAAAAACAAAAAGCAGTCCCTGTTCTCAAGGATCTCCTAGGCTAGTGGGGAAGACAGCATACAAACAACTATGGACAAACAGGATATATACAGGATAAATTTGGGGAGTCTCAAAGGAAAGGCATTAAGATTAAGGGGAGCAGAAGGTAGGACTTTAGCTAAGTCTTGAGGGAAGCCAGAAAAACAAATAGGGAGAGAGAACATTCCAGGCATGAGGCAGACAGTAAAATATCTAGAATTGGGAAGTGGTGTGTTAAGATTAAGAAACATCAAGGGAGCATCATTGGAAAATAGAGTAAATAGGGATGATAGGAGTATAAGGTGTAAGAGTACTGGAATGGATGAAGGTAGGCCGGGTTGTGGAGGACTTTAAAAATCAGAGCATTTTTTAATTTGATCCTGGAAGAAATAGGAAACTACTGGAGTTTATAATAATGTTTGTCCATTTTTGAAGAAGACCACAACATCAGGGAGGTGATGCCATGACAAGCATATGAGTTAGATTTCAATGAGGGGATGCTGTGCTAAGTCACCGAACTCACTTTCCCCTCCAGGGGCTAGCTATGAATCAGGACAACTGGTAATGGTCCTGTATGTGAGGCAATCAGGATTAAGTGACTTGCCCAAGGTCACACAGCTAGTAAGTGGCAAGTATCTGAGGTCAGATTCAAACTCCTGTCCTCCTGAATCCAAGGCCTCTATCCACTGGGCCAGCTAGCTGCCCCTATTGGAGTTTAATGAATTAGCTGATTCCTGCATTTACAAAGCTCAATTTGATAGATGAGTGGAAGATGGATTGGAGAGAGTTGAGATTTGGAGTAAGGAGACCATCCAGCAGAAGGTTGGAATAATCCAAGCATGAGGTCATGAGAACCAACAGGGAAAGTGTCAGAGGATAGAAGGGGGTATGGACAAGAGAAAGTAGAATCAATAGAAATTGTTTGATTATGGAGGATGTGAGGGTCAAGGATGACACCTAAATTGTGAACTTTGGTGACTGGAAAGATGGTGGTACAGTCCACAGATAGAGAAAATAGGAAGAGGAGAGGGTTTGGGAGCAAAGATCATGCATTCTGTTTTGGACCTGTTAAGTTTAAGATGTTATATTAAAATTGGTTCTTGTTCTGGTTCTGATATATGCTCTCCCCTTTCTATGTAAGTATAGTCTGAACAAATTTATAAGCACTCAGTATAAAGTAGCAAAGCAGGAAGTAAGATTGCAAAGGGGAACCTAAAAATCACTTACAAACATCCCAAGGATCAAAGGAGCATAATTAGCAAATTTTATCATTAAGGACTATTGACTGAGCATGTTGCCCTCTCCTGCAAAGCCTAGCTCACTCTGCCAATTATGAAGACTCCTAGGGCTGCCTTTTCTGAGAGAGTTTTGTATATGGGTGGACTCCTCACTCCTTGTCAACTTTAACTACAATGACTCAGCACTTCAATTCATTTGAACTTAGTTTTTTTTTACCATTGCTAGAAAATTAGCTTAGTGGGGAAGAAGAATAACACAGGCCTCAAAGAGTGCAACAAGGCTGGTACTCTTTACTGCAGGCTCTGAAAGGGGAAATTAGACCAGAATTATAGTTCTCTATCCACCTAAATATCTCAGTTCTAGGGTGCAACTTTGATTCAGGATGCAAGAAAGGAAAGAAGTCCTTAGTCAGTAGCCCTTAATGTATATTTTCCATTTATCTTCTCCCTATCAAAAGTTGATTACACAAAAGATCATGTATAGAAAATTACAAGGAAACTCAATTATCCAAACAAACAACAAAGAGAAATTGGAAACATTACACAGTTTAGAATATATCAGAACATACAAGGGAATGAACTCTTTTGTAAGTCAAATCATTAAGTCCGAATAAGAGCCAGGCACTGAGCTAAATTCTGGGAATAGAAATACAAACAAAAAGATAGCACTTTCCCTCAAGGAGCTTACATTATAATGGATGTAGTTAACACATAAAAGGGAAGTTTTAAAAGCTGAAGAAGGTGAGAAGATATTTATGTTGAGGGGTGGTAGAAAAATTACAGAGATTAAGAAGCAGATCCCAGAGAAAAATGAATAAGTGAATGGCCTGAGCACTTTTCCTTTTTAATGGAGATTTTGGAGAAAGTAATCAACCTATCAGAAAAAAGGGGTGGGAGCAAGATGAAATCTGAGCTCAACCAAAAGAGAGGCAAGATCTCCTCTAAGAGAAAGTCTCCAAAATCTCTGGGGAGGTCTGCAGCATCCTTTCGAAGGTTATATCACATTCGGCATTATCTCTACCAATCCAGAGATATCTCCTAGATGTATATTCCATATGATCCAGGTTTGGTTGAAAGTCAGGTTCCAGGGGCAGCTAGGTAGCACAGTACATAGAGCACTGGCCTTGGATTCAGGAGGACCTGAGTTCAAATTTGACCTCAGACACTTAATAATTACCTCGCTGTGTGACCATGGGTAAGTCACTTAACCCCACTGCCAAATTTAAAAAATAATTTTTTTTAAAGTCACATTCCACCTTTGATACTTAAGACCCTTCACTCTACCCTGGTTCCAATTTAGCCACAAAATTACTATGCCTGGTTCTACTTCCTTCCTTCTTTCCAGCAACTCTAGCCCTCCAATTTGGCTGCCAAGGTAATTTTTTTAAAAAGCATAAACCTGACTATATCACCACATTGCCTTTACTTCCAGGATCAACTACAAATTCATCTGCTTAGGACTGAAGGATCATAACCAGGCTCCTTTATTATTTTTTCAAAACTTCTTATACTTTACTCTTATTCACTCTGATCCAGTAACACCAGCCTACTTCCACTTCACGAACATGACTCTCCATCTCTCATCGTTGCCTTGCGTAGGCTCTCCCCCAAGTTTGGAATACTCTATTCCAAGTTCAATGCTCTACCCACTGCATCATCTAGCTATGCTATCTGAAACATGGTAGTGACTTAATAAATGATTGCTGACTTGACTTGACTTACTATAAAGTCCCTTTGTGTGTCAGGAACTTTGCTAGGAGCTAGGGATACAAATACAAAACTCAAAACAATTCCAACCTTCAAGAATCTTACTGTCCCTCTGGTACAACAGGACTTATATCAGACCCAGTAATTTGCACCAACCCCTAGATCTGGGTCAGGGTGGCTTGTTTGCTTCGGAGGATACTAGAAGATGCTATAGCTGTGTGTTTCAGGCAAGGAGATAGAGGTTTAGAAGGCTCTGGTGTCTGGTGTCCCTCACTAGGATCACCACCATAAACTGCCAGGTACATTGTAGGTACTTAATAAAGGAAGGAAAGAAAAAGAAAAAAGGAGAGGAGAGGAGAGGAGAGGAGAGGAGATGAGAGGAGAGGAGAGGAGAGGAGAGGAGAGGAGAGGAGAGGAGAGGAGATGAGAGGAGAGGAGAGGAGAGGAGAGGAGAGAGGAGAATATGGGAAAAAGAAAGAAAGAAAGAAAGAAAGAGAGAGAGAGAGAGAGAGAGAGAGAGAGAGAGAGAGAGAGAGAGAGAGAGGAAGGAAGGAAGGAGGGAGGGAAGAGAGGAGAAAGAAAATCATATGGCATGTTTTAACCAAAAGATCAAACTCATAGTGATTCTTCTTATATTAGATCATGTAGGGTAGAAGTGCGGTATTAAATTATATAATTCAGGTTGGGACAAAATGAGATATTTATAGACCTAATCAAAAGGAAATTTATTCAGCCATAGTGTGGAACAGATATTTAACAAGGATACAGTTTTAATTCAGTTGAGTATAGCATCCCTATCTCTGTATTGGCCATGCCAGTTAAGTCTTGGGAGGAACTGTTGCCTTCTCATGACCTGACTTTTATATTTGGGCCACCCTGAAACTACATCAATGGTTCGATCCATAGCTCATTTTGCCAATTAATTTTTTAATAAAAACTAGCCTAACATGCATGAGGTAAGATCTCAGAAGTTAACCCAACATATTGCTGTTCCAACAGCATTTTGGTCTCCAGTTAACCATTTTTTCCCCACTTAAATCTAGTCAGTTTTCCATATCTCTAATCAATCAAGTTATACCTCTCATGATTTGAGGCAGCTTCCTGACTACCTCCCACCCCACCCCACTTCTAGGCTCTTTAGTTATAATTTTGCATGAGCCAATTCTTTATTGTCAGGAGAGCTGTCTTTAGAGTCAGAAGACCTAAAAATCACTTAATCTTTCTGAGTCTCAGCTTCCTCATCTGAAAGGATTAGATTAGATGACTTTTAAGATCCCTTCGAGCTTTAAACCAATGAGACTATGAGCTTCCCTGGTTGAATAACCTCAGTTTGGAAACAGATAATTTCCTTTCCTTTAATTGCCCCCTGAAAGTACCGAAACAAAAATTTGTATTGAGCTTCTATATCCTGTAGGACACTTTTCTTGCTCCAGAAAGTAAAAATGTACCATACAGCTACGGACTGGAGAACAATTGTTTTTCCTTTAGAATCTGAGTATTTGGACTTAATATTACAATTGTTGCCTATTTGACCCATTAAACCATCCCAAAAGTATTTCAGTTCCAAGTTTCCATCCCCCCATCTGTGCCCAATTTTTAATAAAATTACTACCCTAATGGTCTGAACTAAAAGCCATAAACAGGATCTGTTCCTGGAAAACCTAGGACCTGTACACCTACTCTGGTCTGGCCTGGTCTAATACTGGTTATACTAAGATATTAATCCCAAAACTCAGGTTCCTTTTATCAAAGCCTCCCTCTATTACCTCCTGAACAGGATTGGGATCACAGTATAAAACAAAGACAAGGATCTCAAGTTGTGCTTCTCATGAAGCTTTATGGACCTACATCAGCTGAAGGAAGGGGAAGAAAACACCAAGCAGTCTACTTCCTAGAAAAGAAATCTGGCAAGATAATTTGTAATCTCTTTATCTTTACCACATGCCACAGTGGTTCCAAATCCTCTCCTCAAAACCCCTCTCTTATTCCCTAATAACCTCATAAACAGCACAAAAGCTACTTTTAACTTTTGTTCCTTTTCCAATGCTTGTGAATCATCTCATAATATTTTCAAGGGAAATTCCTTGTATCCAATCCTGGAATTTGACTGAAGCAATCTATCATGATTGAGACTCTGTCAACAGCCCATCTTTCTAGGTGTTTCCCATTACTATTTCTCATACATTTGACATTCCAACCAAAGTTGTCCTTAGTTATTCCTTTGCATATGATATTCCATCTCTGAATTTTTGCATAGGTTTGACCACCTCTTTAAGGAAGCTTTTCCTGATGTTCCCCCATCTCCAGTTAACACTCTATTACTTGGTGATATCATATCTAAGAGGTGAAGGAAAGCACAAAGTCAGAGTACAGTGGTCTCATTAGTAGAAAAAAAAATGTTACTATGTGTATTGGATTAATTTTGACTTTCAATGATTGGTACCGTCTGAACTATAAATCTCTTCCAATTTGGATGACAGATCCTGAGTGTTATCTATCAATCAATGGGATTATCCATCATTGTGTTAGATGGGTAATATATTAATATTTATAGCTAAAGGAAATGATAAAAATTCCACTTAAAGGTTAGTAAAAATAAAGATGTCATTTTTCCATACAAATTTATGAATACCCTAAATTCTATCCCGAATTTAGCTTATTTGTACATAGCTTATTCACATTGTCTCTTCCATTAGTCTATGAGCTTCTTAAGAGCAGAGATTGTCTTTACCTTTTCTTTATATCCTCAGCACTTAACATAGTGGTTGTACATAGTAGGTATTTAATAAATGGTTATTGGCTATCAACAGACCCCTGGGGATCCAGAGATCCATAAAACCTCAGGACTCTGTCTTTAGTACTGAATTGTTTGGCAACTTTATTAGAAATTTGACCAAAAGGATAATCAGAATACTTTTCAAATTTAATGACACAAAAATAGATGAGATATAATCAGTCCTAAAGCACCTAAAAGATTGGAATGATGGGTCACATCTAGTAAGATAAAATTTCATGTAGAAGTTTGTAAATTTCTGTATTTGGGTTGAAAAGATCAACTGCATTTTTTTTTGTTATTGAGTTCTGAGCTGTCTCTTTCCTCATCCCAATCCCTATTAGGGAAGACCAACATTTCACACACACACACACACACACACACACACACACACACACACACACACACTGGTATAGTCATAAGCCCTTCATAGTTGATTTGAATGATCATATTAATCAGTCATTTATATCCTTCAAACAATACTATAGACAATGCTCCCTCGGTTCTTCTCATTTCAGTCTGTATTATTTTATGCCATTCTTTTGTATTTTTCTCAAACCAGCCTGCTTGTCATTTCTTATAGCACAATAATATTCCAAAGATCAACTGTCCTAACACGGAAAGATGGAAACATGAGAAGACAGCCATTTGGATTTAAAAAAAAGAGAGAGAGAGAGATTCTACTTAGGAGGAAGTATCATACATAGTAAAGATTCAGAGATTCATATGTAATCATTTTCTGTTCTTGTACAAAGAAATGTTCATGTTTGTTGATGTTTGGCAAGTTGATTAGAACAAAAATGAAATGTTTTAAAAGAAAAAGAGGAAATATCTGAGGGTACTAGTGACTGTAGACTCAAACTCATCAGGGACTAACAATGTGATAAGACAACCAAAACAGCTAACATAGAAACCCAGGGTCTAGAGAAATTGTATTTTCTCTGATCACTTCTGGACTATAAGGTTATTTGCTGACCTTTTTAAGAAGAATATTTGCTTGACAAGAATTACCAGGAATTAGTGATCAGGTTATTGAGGGTTCTCAAGAGTAAACTATACAAAGATTAGTTGAAATAACTAGGAAATCTTTAGCTCAGAGAAAGAAGATTTATGGGTATATGTGATAGAGTGTCATATGGAAGAGGAATCCAGCTTTTTCTACTTGTAACCAGAGAGCAGGACTAGAAACAATGGATTTTGGTTTGATATTAGGAAGAATTTCTTCATATTTGAGCTTTCTCAAAAATGGAATATTTACCATTACTGGAGATAGTGGCTATATGACCACTTGTCACTAATGTGGCTGAAGAATTCCTCTTTGGGTCTGGATGGGTTGAAGAGTTCTGGGGTGGCTTTCAGCTTGGGAATGCTCTGATGCTCTCACTCCATCTTTTGTCCATCTACTTTCTCATGTGCCTTACATTTATTTTTGTCCATTCCCAACACTGTCTTCTTGGCACCTCCTAGTTCCCAAGTCCCTTACTTCATACCTCCCATAAGCTATTCCTTTATCCTGCTCCAGTGGATTCAGTCCTGAACCCCAATTCTTGGTCTAACTGACAGCATAGATAGGGGCTTTCCTCAAGAGAGGTTAATTTAATATTAAAATAATTCTTGCTACTGTGTCCAGATTATGACTCTTCTCATGTCATCAGGCTAATGTTATCAGAAGAACACAGTCCCAAGATGAGGGGTGGGGTTTGAAGGCTGGGGATACAAGCTCCAAAGGAGAGCAAAAAACATAACTGTGTCCATAGAACCAACTTCTCCAGGGTCACCCAGGGGCCCAGGACATAAGTGGATTTCCTGAAGTGTGAGGACAGTGTATAACTCTGTGCAGGACAAGTTACAAAGATAGAGCAGTTACACAGCACAAGTCAGTGGGGCTTATAAGGTAAGTCTATCTTCTGTTATTAGTTCTCCTGCCACTCCTTATTTTGCCTGAGTCCAACCAGGTTCTCCCTCTTGGGAGATATCAATCTCCCCTAAGTCCCAGAGATCTAAGCCTCCCTCCTCACCATGCAAGAAATCCCTATGCTATATTTATCCTTAGTTGAGAGATTCTCAAGGGCTAAGGCAATCAGAACAGGTTTCATAAAGGGAAGGCTTGAAGAAAAGGAAAGAGCCAAAAGATGAAAGTGGTAAATTCAGGGCATTTTAGGCTGAGGAAAGAATATAAGCAAAAGTATAGAAGTGAATGGAAATGAACCTGGAAAAAGAGCAGAGGAGGACTAACTTGGGTGGAATGGAAGGTAGATGATTGAGGGATTCACTTTCTAAGCCTTCACATTATTATGAGCCTGCCTTGGTAAGGTGTTATGGTACTCTGATGCACTGACATGTTCTTTCCCTGCCATAAATACCATATTTTTCCCCTCAGGTTTAATGAAGTTTGTCAATCCTTCAAACTTCTTTCTCTCCAGCTTTCTCATCTTCCTGTTCTTTGAGGAATTGACCTCAGGTAGGAATATTTACTTCTTTCTGGTTCCCAGAATTTATTAGATAGGCTCTGAAGGACAAGCCTAGAGAGATTTTTGCCTTCCCATTTTTTACCCCCATTACTTTCCAAGTAACCAGATTCCTCCCAGTTTCTCTTCTCTCCTTCCTGAAACCTTCTAAAAATCCTTATCATTCTGATCCTTCTTCCTTGATTCCCTTCATGGACTCTGTCCCTTTATCCATCCAAATGCCTTCCTCTCTCCCATTATAGATAGGTTCTCCACTCCCAGTTTCTGCATTTTCCCTCTCTGAGCCCCTCTGTTTTCTTTCTTTCTTCTCCAATAGAGCAATTTTCAGTGATTGGACCTACAAAACCTATCCAGGCCCAAGTAGGTGGAGAAGCAGCTCTATCATGTCACCTTTCTCCCCAGGAGAATGCACAGCACATGAAAGTGATTTGGTTACAATCACAACAAATCGTGCATCACTATGAAGATGGGGAAGACAAGTTTAGAGACCAAAATCCAAATTACCAAGGGAGAACAGATCTGGTGAAAGATGCCATCACTAGGGGAAATGTCACCCTCAGGATTCAGAAAATTAAAGTCTCAGACCAAGGATGGTACAAATGTCATTTTAACAATGATTCTCATCAAGAAGAAGCTATTGTGGAGTTATATGTCTCAGGTGAGGAACTTGGAATATAGTTCTAGAAATCTGGTGCTCCTATATGAAGAGTTTTTTCCCTATCTACATCATGACAATTTGGGGCTAGTGAGCAGAGAAGGCAGTGGAGTCCCTACTTGGGAGTCTGAAACACAGTAAGAAATTGAAAACAACTTTGCAATATTAGTTGCCAGAGATAAATAAAAAGGAAAGAGGAAATGAAGAAAGAGAATAAGAGAGGGGACATTTGTAGTAAAAGAGAAAAATGGAAAATATCATAATATTGGTATGAGATACTTGATTTCCATCTTTACTGAAATCTGGTAAACTCCATCAACAGCAAGTTCCTCTTCTAATAGTTTAGCAATTCTATCAAAAAAATAAAAGGAAATGAAGTTAGTCTGGCATTACTTATTCTCAGTGAAGCCATGCTGGAACTCTCTATAATCCTTTCCTCCTTTTCTAAAAATTTACCAACCACCTCTTTTAGTTTTTTTTTCAATTTTCTCAGCAAGATAAAGTTCATTAGACTATTATTTTAGACTTCCCTTTCAGAAAATCAGGCTTCACCAATCTTATGGTACACACTCCCCTTCCTGTGATCTTTCAAATATTACAGAATATTAGTATTTAGATATTACACTGGTCAGTGCTTTCAGGTTCATCTGGGTCAATTGACTTGAATTCATTAGGTACTATCTCACTATCACCTTAGACACTTTGACCTTCAGTTTTTTGCCCAAGACAGTCGTTGGCCATTCTTTTTGGTTCCTTCTGATTGGGTTATTGGTTTCCAAGTCACAAGAAATGAACAGTTTACAAACATTTTGATAAAATGAGGGAAAATTTCTCTTAGATGTATGGGAGGAGGTTTGTGTGTATGTGTTCTTTTCAGGAACCTCCATTCAACCTCCAGCTGAGCAGTCATTGTATAAATGTTCTCTTCCTTCCCTTTCTCCTCTATTTTATTTCCTCCCATTCCTTATTATCCTGATAGGAATTAAGTCTCCCCTCCATTCCAGATCACTTTTTCCCCTTCAACAGATTTTTATATGATATATCCATTAAGCCCCTCACCATAGAAGTTGCTGATACCTTGGAGTCAGAAAATTTTGAATTCAAATCTGACTGACTAATGCTACCCTGAGCAAGTCATTAAGCTCTACTTGGCTAAGGTTCCTCAGCTGTAAAGCTCAGTCATTTTCATTCATGTCCAATTCTTCATGACCTCATTCAGGGTTTTCTTGGCAAAGATACTGGAGTGCTTTGTCATTTCTTTCTCCAGCTCATTTTATAGTTGAGGGAACTAAGGCAAACAGGGTTGAGTGATTAGCCCATGGTCACCTGACTAATAAGAGTCTAAGGTTAGATTTGAACTCAGATTCTCCTGACTCCAAGTCAGATGTATCCTGGATACCCATGTAAATAATAAAAACCTATCAAAAACTTAGTAAATATGTTTTAAAGAATCTCCTGAGATTCAGAGTAGTTAAGTAAACTTTTCCATGATCAGGTTTAAAATCAGAGACGAGATTTGAGTCCTCTCTTTCTGGCCTCAAGTCTAGTATTCTATCCAATAAGGGATACTGCTTATTTTCATAGGAGTCTCTCTTCATACTATGATGCAGTACTGTATCCTCCCTTTTACCTAATCTATTCTTTTTGAACCTGTACTTTTTAATTCACTGTATTCCCATCATGGGTTATATCCTGTTGGATTTCAATAATACCTACTAGGCAGGTATGTTTATCTCCTTGGATTAAATGTTCGAGTTACTATACTATACTAGGAGTATCAAGATATCTGAACTTATGAACTTTATGAACTTATGAACTTTACTGCTGCTCTTCTATGCTCTTCACTATTATTTTTCCGACTTGTATAGTACTTGTTCATCCCTCTGGTGTTCACTGTGGCAGTTTGGTGGAGACAGTTTACTCTCTCTCTCTCCATTTTCAGTTTAATACCCTCTTAATAGAAACATATTTTCAGAAAGAAATATAATCTTAGGGGCAGCTATAAAATCTTCCTATCTTCCTAGTTCTTGCTATATTCCATTCCTGACCACAGGTCTATTATTCTTATATATTTTCTTGTTATTTAGAAATCCAGACCCCCCCCCCATTCACAGTTTTCTCAGGCAGACTTGAGACATTCAGAATTGATTTTCTCTTCTGAATCTCCCCATTTTAATTTATTTCATTCTTTTTTTTTTTTTTTTTGGTTTTTGCAAGGCAGTGGAGTTAAGTGAATTGCCCAAAGTCACATAGCTAGGTAATTATTAAGTGTCTGAGGTTGGATTTGAACTCAGGTCCTCCTGACCCCAGGGCCCATGCTCTATCCATAGCACTTCCTAACTGTCCCTCCCCATTTTAATTTAATGATGAATGAAAACATCACAAATGTCTAGAACTCTATCATTCTTAGAAATATAAGTGACTTCTAGTGGTATAATGTGTGCCCATATAAATTACATCATTATCGATGATGAACAGTAGTTATGAATTTGACTTTGTCTCAGGGCATCTAGGTGGCACAGTGGATAGAGCACTAGCCCTGGAGTCAGAAGGATCGGAGTTCAAATTTGGCCTTAGACACTTGTCACTGGCTAGTTGTGTGACCTTAAGCATGTCATTTATCCCTGACTGCCTTGCATCCAGGGTCATCTTCAATCATCCTGATTCAAATCTACCCACTGGCTCCAGGTGATTCTGGAGGAAAAAGTGAGGCTAGTGACTTAGCACAGTAGCCCCTCACTCAAATCCAATTTACTTGCTTGTCATGACATCATGATGGCGTGATCTTCTTTGAAAACAAAGGACAAACTTCACCTATTGTTCCTTCATCATATCATGGACGAACACTTCAAGAAGAAAATGAACCTCTCTATTAGTCATTTTAGATTGATACTCCTCAGCAAAGACTGTCCAACCACTACTATTTATTTCCACTTTCTCTGCTATGGACTAGAAGACTCTCATCTAGGAGAATCTGTGGATCCTCATCAACATTCCCTGGATCATGAAAAGTTGCTCCACATTTCATGGCAAGAATTTCATATCCATTATCTAGATTTGAATGCTTGATAAACTCTTTCCTTTACTATGGTGTTCTTTATATTCCAACTGCCTTTCATAGGCTATTGATACCCTTCTATCTCTTTGGAATTTTGTTTCCAATTTTTTTCTCCCATTAAAACATTTCCACTCTTTCAAGAGATTTTTCATGCTGCCTGAAAAACTAGAAGAGTAAAGAGGTTACTTTCAATAACTCTTGCTTCTATTCATGCAGTTAGTATTAGTTGACTTTTTGAGAAAATGCAGTCTTTTCCCTACAAATTACAGCAATTTTCCTCAACAGATGCTAAAACTAAAATCCTCAGTTCTTTATTACTCTTATTACTATCTCTCCTAAGTTTTCTCAAATATTCACTATACCCAGGGTTGCTAAGCAGATTTATTTCTTTCCTCCAATTATAGGCAATCAAAATGAGTTCGATCTTTAATTAGTATATTGCTGCCAAAACCCTAATGCAAACAGAAGCTGCCCTCAGCTTTTATCTCTGAGAAAATCTTAAGCAGAAATCCAACTAATGGTCACTTCTCACCTCATTCTTTCTCCTTTCTCCTATCTTCATCTTTTGGTTCTTTGCTCTACATTCTGGTCAAAACCCCAGAATATCATCTGTGAGGCATAGCAAGAATTTCATAGCCATTATCCTAGATTTGAATGCTTAATAACCTCTTTCTTTCCTTTTCTATGGTATTTTTTATATTCCAACTGCCTTTCATAAGATTTTCCTCTTTTTTATTTTCACTTATCTGATACGGTTTATCCAGATGCCCTTAGTTTCAATTAAATGTCCTAAAAGTCATTTAGTCTGGGTCTATACTAGGGCTGATAATTTGGGTCAGATCATCTTGGGATAGAGGGCAAATATGACACAAGTTGCATTTTGGCATCATGGAAACTCAGAGCTAAAAAAAACCTCAGAGGTCATCTAATACTTTGAATAAGGATCCATTCCACAGAATCACTGACAAGTGGTCAAATAATCTCTATTTAAAATCCGCCTTAGGAGAAAAGTAGAGGATATTTTCATTGATCCTCTGATTATATAGTTCCCAGTTTGGTTCCCAACCCTCCAAACCCTTGGTGCCAGTTTATCTTTTCAATGTTTATCTTTGTGACAAAGAGGGAGGAAAATTGGAAATAAATTAAAAGACCTATGTATCTCATTAGCAATCTTGTGTGACCATAAACAAAACATTTCTCTGAACCTTGGTAATAATTCATGTCCTACTGATCTCAAAGGGTTGTTGTGAAAAAAGTGTTTTGTAAATTATAAAATGCAATTAAGATGCATTTTATTATTATTAATGTCATTTCTAAAATCAAGCACCACATCCAAATATGGTACAACCAGAATAGAGGATAGTGAGATTATCCTTCATTCTGGAAAAATCTTTTTATTACTTAAATACTCATCTCTCTGTAATCCCCTCCATGATGAAAATTGCAACCCAGTATAATACTCTGTATTGTATCAAAATCCTGATACTTTCAACCAAAATAAATTTCTCTGTTTTATACCTTGCATCATTAAATAAGATTATGTCTATTTTTGTGCCTTCCAAGGAATCTTGTGTGATTTTGGTCTCTGATGGGGGTGAGACATTTTGTTAAAAAAGAAACTTAAAACCATGTTGTATTCTACCAGATTAAGTGCTTTTTCATAATCATAATCAACTATCAGTAAGTCCAGTAGCATTCCATATTTTCTACATATTTTGGTAATTTGAAAAGTCATAAAGATATGATCCATCATTGGTCCAAATCTTCCTGCTCCCTACTAACTCCCTCATCAAGGATGTCCTTGATTTGAGTGTACATGAAGTTCATAAATATTGTATATAGATGTGAAAGTCAGTTGAGAGATGGAAGAAAGCTATAGGATGATGATAATCAGGGATGGTAGTAGGGAGAAGGAGAGTTTTTTAAAGATTGGGGAGGTTTGGTTGGGTTTTGTAGGCAGAAGAGAAGAAGCAAGTAGAGAAGTAATTGGAAATTCTTTGACAAATCAAGCAGAGTTAGGTCTTTCTAGGTTATTTTGACCTATTTTTTAGCAATGGAATTGCTTCTGTATAAAATTATTATAATCTTTCTATTAATGTAGTCTAATGGGCTGCCATTTGTCAGAAAGTTATTGTTCCTAGGTAATGTTTAAACCATTTCCTCTTAGGTGAGGAAGCTAAGCAAACTATGCTACCTTGGTTGACCATCTTCACTGGGATCATTATTGCAGACTGGGTACTGTCATTTATCCTTTCTGTGGTTTTCATCCTACAAAACAGAGGTAACTATAAGGGGGAACTGAGGACAAGGGTTACTCTCCAGTATACTGGGAAGGTCTGAGCAGGAAGGGCAAGAAAAGTCAGTCACAGTTTCTCATCCATCCCTCAGTCACTGATTACTTGACAGTACACCTCCAACCATTCCTTCCAAAAAACTTCCCAGAGATCACTCCCTCTGGACCCCCACTATAAAGTTACTCCACCCAGCACACCTTTCCTCTCGAGGTCATTATTTTACCCTATTCCCAACTTCCCTGGTTCCACATATACACAGTACTTTATTAGAAGAGGAAGCCTGAGAGGTTTATGAATTCTCATCCACCACTAGTTGTTCATCCTACGGTCACAGAATCACAGAATTTCAGCATTGAAATGGACCTCACTAGCAAGCTAGTGCAATCCAAATGCAAAATGAAGTACCACTTTAACATACCCAACAAATGATCCATCATCAAGAACTCAAAGGAGGAGCAACTCACCTCTTCTCAAGGTGACCCATTCCATATACTTGGGTAGCTTTCATTATTAAAACAAACTTAAATTTGTTCCTTTGCAATCCTTTATTTTGAGGAATCAAATAGAATAAGTCTAATCTCTCTTCTATGGAATAACCCTTCAAAAACTTGAAGACAATTCACATGTGCCCCTGAATCTTTTCTCCTTCAAATTAAATCTGCCCAGTTCCTTTATGTGATCCTTACATGGCAAGGACTCAAGACCTTTCACTAGCCTTTCTCTAGACATTCAAGAGATTATCAATGTCCTTCTTAGAACACAGTGCCTAGAAGTGAGCATTATTCCACTCGAAGGTTAGTAAAGGACAGCGTACAGGAGCATGATTTTCTCTGTGGTCCTGAAAGCAGTCTCAATGTAGTCCAAAATCTAACTGGTTTCTTCAACTTTCACATCATACTCATATTAAATATTCTGTCCACTAAAAACCTGAGGTCTTTTTCAGATAAACTGCTGTCTAACTGAATCCTGTTCTAGCCTAGATTTTTTTTATCATTATTCCCCTTCATGCATGTTATAAATGAATGAAAGAAAAACCTGCTAGAGTGAGAGAAAATTGTACATTTTATTCATGAATCTTGCAGGATACAGGTACCTCATCTAGCATGAGGCACAAAGTAGCATTCGAACATCAGGTAATTTATAGTCTTCAGAAACTCCCCTCCCTCTTGGATTTTCATAGGCTCTCAGAGTTTGAGTTACAATCTAAGAGGTCCACCCATTCCATGACATGTCCCTAATATGATCCCTCCCCACATCATACGATGCATGATATGCTAATGAACCCCAATTGTCACCAGGGGGTGTGTGGGATAATAGTCAATTACCTAATTTCCCAAACTCAGTTGCATTAGGTCAAGATCTCTAATTCATTCTTGACCCTCAGAGGACAAGTTTCTTCTAATCTTGGGCTTGTGATCTCTGGAATGGGATTAGGAAAACTCTCCCAGTTTTGTGATTGGTTGGGGCCATTCCCCCTTTGTAATGGATTCCTGAGGGGCCCCCTCCACCCCCTGTGAAGACCAACACCCTACATTCCTCACAATGCATTATATATTCCAGTCACACAGAAATGTTCTCTAAACTTACCATACTATTTCCTACCACCAAGTCTTTATACCAGCATTTTCTGGATATAGCATTCATTCCTTATTCACTGTTTCATTATCAAATCCTTAATTTCCTTCAGAACTCAATCACTTTTATTCAGCCAATATGGATGAATGTGGATGAAGCTCCATATTCTATGCAAAGTTTATGCTATGTCCTAGTGTAGGGTTATAGATTTCTTCAACCTCAATCTGCAGAAGAGAGGGCTTTACAGACATGGGGGACAGACTGGACAAAAGCATAAAGATGGGAGGTGTAAGAAACAGTATGCCTAAGTGATAGAGTAATATGTTTAAAGGACAAAAAGGTAGGATAGGGCAAAGCTGAGAAGAGCTTCAACTGCTAGATATAGAAATTTGCTGAATAGAGAAGTAACATAGACCTTGACTTTAAGAAAAATCACCTTGACAATTCTATAGAGGATAGATTAGAGAGTAGTATGATTTGATAAAGGGAGAACAATTAGGCAACTATTCAATTATATTCAAAATATGTAAAAAAATACAATGTAATTTTAAAAGGATAGGCACAGCAAATTTTATTGGGGGGAGGACTTAAAGAGAAGTTTTTTCCCTTAATTGACAGTTAGGAGAAGTATGGAGAATAAGGAAGATAAGAGCTGTTACTATCACACCCCTTGTGGTTTCTTTCAGAACATGTTCTCCAGCTCTTTTGGCCATGGGAATTAAATGGAATCCTGGCTGTGACTTCAGCATTTGAAATTGGCCTTGCCATTTGTTATCTGTGGGTCTTGCACAGATGTGAAGGTAAAGGACTAGGGGAAGATGGAAAGGAGTTACAGGGAGGGGAACAAGATGAAAATAGTGCCCAAGGCTCCCCAGTTCCTATGCTTCCCCTAATCATCCCAGTCCCTGACTTAGAGTGCTTTGTGTAACACTGCCTTAGATAAGTGCATATCAAGGAGTCTGAAGACTGCCAGATCTGTCGAGGAAACAGAAATCCTTGACCCAGACATTCCCAGGACAGAGTTCCAGCTGATTGACCTTGGGGTTTGGTCCCCCCAGGATTTCTTTACAGAGAGAAGTGGAACTGGATGGACTTAATCATTTGGATAATCTTCCTGACCTATGTTGTCCTCTCTGCTGTTGAACTTGGAATTGAAATCCTATTTGTCTTCTGCCTATTTCTATTATATATAACCTCTCCCTTCTGCTCCTGCACCAATGAAAAGGTAATATGAACCTGAGAGGATATGTTGTTCTCTCCCTCCTTTTCATCCATCTCTCCTCTTTTTTTTCCTCTATCACTTGCTCTCCCTCTAATTCTCCTCCCTGACTTCATCTTTGTCTTTCTCTATAGAATTCTTCTCTTTTGTTTGTTTCTCTGTCTCTATCTCTGTGCCTCTCTCTGTAGGTCTGTCTCTTTGTTTCTCTCCAACTGTTTCTCTTTTTTCTTTCTCTGTCTTTCCTTCTTTCTGACTGTCCTATCACACTCATTCTCACTGTCTCTCTCTTTCCGTGTTTCTCTCCCCCCTCCCTTTTCCCCCTTTCCCCCACCTCCCCAATCCCCATAGCATAAGTATCCTTTCCAACTTGATCTCCAGTGAAAACCAGGATAGATTTGATATTCTGCCCCCTGAAAAGCTTCTGCTATAGGGGGAGATGATGGGACCATTGTCTCTGAATCCTGGCACTAATATTCATTGATTATGTGACTTCAAGCAAGTTTCTCTTATATATCAATAAGCTTTTATTAAGCACCTATTCTGTACCAAGCTCTGTATTAAGTCAAAGTATAACTAGGGATAATAATAGCAAAGATAATCATTGGAGGGGGTGATCCTTTGTGGTTAAAAGAAGTATTGGCTATGGATTCTAGAAAATTACAAAAGACCATGGGAAACTTTATGAGGCATACATAAAAAAAGAAAGGACAAAATGTGCACATTTGGGGGATGTACACATAGAGGATTCTCTAGTATGTCTCACTACATCATGCTCTCAGCCTGAACTAACCCTTCCCTTAAGATGTTGTATTTATAGGAGAGTGTGCCCCAGGTTTAATGTGAAAAATACTTTATGTGAAATATTCCAATAATATCTTCTTGGTAAATGGGATATCACTTTTTTGATCCAGTGGCCAAGCCCCTAGAGTCTTGTGAAGTTACTAGAGGAATTAACCTCTCATTGTCAGGAAAAATTCCTTAATACTTATTTTAACATTGTGATTATGTTTTGGGGGTCATTGATTGATTAGTTGATGGATTTTGTGACTATATCACCTGAGATGAGGAGGACAGCTCCTTATCTTGCCTAGTAACCTATAAGATAGCATTAGGAAGAGAAATTCTAGGAATTAAACAAAACATCTCTCCATGCTTTTTATCAAAAACAGGTGCTGAAGATGAGGGACTGAGAGGCTTATTGAATGCATTTCTGGTCTTGTGTCTTTCTCTAGATGGATGAGGCATATCATGAAGAAACATAAGCATGCTGACTTTACCACTAAAGTATGACTGAAGTAAGAGCTCGAACTACTTTCTACTGATTTCCCTCCTCCGTTGGATCACAAGAGGATTCCTTGAATTTCAAAAGAAATTCTTTATCACCTTATCTCCTATGGAGAGTAAGCCCTGCAGAATGTGTCTCCCTGCCTTAAATCTCTCTCCACTCAAATCTATCCTCCATACCATTATCAAGATACTTTTCCTAAAATTCAATGGCCAGTGACATTAGCTTTCTGGTGGTTTGTCACAAAAAATAGCTATCTCCCAACTTTCTCCCATGCATGGCATGATCTGGTTCCTCACCTCCATCTCCTAATTTCCCTGACTTTCTTCCAGTGCATCCCAAAGGCCTTTCCTGGTCCTTCTATCCATCCCCCAACTGCTCTTATTTTCCTTCTGAGATTACTCTGTAAATGTCTTGTATCTACAATATTGTCTCCCCCCATAGAATGTGAGCTCCTTGAGGATGGGAACCTTATTTTTCCTTTTGTTTGTATTCCTACTGTGCATAGCTCAGTGTCTGGCACATAGTAGGTATATAATAAATACTTGTTGATTTGACTTGGCTTCTTCCTACATTTCCTGTCTTCTTAACATTGTACTCCTCCTACCCCATAATCTAGCTCTCCTGGACTGGTCTTCCAAATTCCAATCTCAGTACTCTCTCAGAAATAGCTCCTGGTGCGGTAGATAAGAATGCTGAGCCTGGAGTTTCCGGTCTCAGACACTTACTAGCTGTGTGGCCTTGGGCAAGTGATTTAACCATTTGTCTCAGTATCCTCATCTGTAAAAATGAGATGGAGAGGGCAGACGCTGTTGAGCGGCCGGCGGTGGCGACTTCGGTTCGGTGGTGGCCGCCGGCCGGACAGCCGGAGCGTGGCCGCCGAGGGGCCCTCCGCCCCGAGCGCAGATTATCAATATGCAATTCCAAGGGTTTTGGTTGTGTTTGAATCTTCTGACGTTCACCTTAGTAAAAGCAGAATTGCATGATGAAGATGTTGACATGGAAGATTTTGATGAAAACTCAGAACAACTTATGACCAATGAAGATAAACTTCCCCCAGAGGTTAAATACAAGACTCCTCAACCTATAAGAGAAGTATATTTCACAGAGACCTTTGATAATGGAATATTGACTGGGTGGGTATTATCCAAAGCAAGGAAAGAAGACACTGATGAGAACATTGCTAAATATGATGGAAAATGGGAAATAGAAGATTTGAAAGAAAATAGAGTGTCCAGTGACAGAGGATTAGTTTTGAAATCACAAGCAAAGCATCATGCAATATCAGCTCAATTATCAAAACCATTTATTTTTTCAGATAAACCTTTGATAGTTCAATATGAAGTAAATTTTCAAAATGGTATGGATTGTGGTGGAGCATACATTAAACTTCTAACAGACAATGATTATTTGAATCTGGAAAATTTCTATGATAAAACACCTTATACCATTATGTTTGGACCAGATAAGTGTGGAGAAGAACATAAACTTCATTTAATCTTTAGATATAAACATCCTAAAACTGAGGTTTTTGAAGAGAAGCATGCTAAAGTTCCAAATGTAGACCTGAAAAGGTTTTTTTCTGATAAGAAGACACATCTTTATACACTTGTGATGAGCTCAGATAATACATTTGAAGTGTATATTGACCAAGTGGTTGTAGAGGATGTGGACCCTCCGATCAACCCTCCTAAAGAAATTGAAGATCCCCATGACAAAAAAAACTGATGATTGGGATGACAGACTGGAAATCCCTGATAACACTTCCATTAAACTAGAAGACTGGGATGAAAGTCAGCCTGCCCAAATAGCAAACCCTGATGCATTTAAACCTGAGGGCTGGCTTGATGATGTACCAGAATATATTGAAGATCCTTATGCTGAAATACCTCCAGACTGGAATGAAGATATGGATGGTAAATGGAAAGCCCCTCATATTCCTAATCCATTATGTAAGACTGGGTGTGGACAATGGCAACATCTCATGATCGATAATCCAAAATACAGGGGGAAATGGGAACCTCCAATGATTGATAACCCCAACTATCAGGGAGAATGGACCCCGTGAAAAATTCCAAATCCACATTATTATGAGGATAGAAATCCATTTCTTCTAAGTTCTTTCACTGCTCTTGGCTTAGAACTATGGTCAATGACATCTGATATCTACTTTGATAATTTTATCATCTGTTCAGATAAGGAAATAGCAGATCGTTGGGCTGAAGGTAGTTGGATGGTGAAAAAATTGGTAGCAAGGGCTAATGAGCCTGGTGTATTCACTCAGTTGCTGACTGCTGCTGAAGAGCGGTGGTGGCTTTGGATCACTTATGCCTTGACAGCAGGGCTGCCTTTGGTCTTGATTGCTTTATTTTGCTGGCCAAGAAAGAAAAAAAAAAATGAAGATGCAGGGTACAAAAAAACTGACATACATAAGCCCCAGACAAAAGGAGCCCTAGAACAAGAAGTGAAAGAGGAAAAGGCAGCCCTAGAGAACACTACAGACCTGGAAGAGGAAAAAGAAAATCAAGATGATGGTGAAATTGAAAAAGAAGATGACAAAACTGAAGAAAAGAGTGAAGAAGAAAATGAAACTATGGAAGGTCCAGAAGAAGGTAATAAATCCAACAAATCTGGATCAGAAGATGAGATGAAAGAAGCTGATGAAAGTACAGGTTCTGGAGATGGACCAGTAAAATCAGTACGTAAAAGAAGAATAAGAAAAGACTGAAATACTTCCAAAATTTTTTTTAATTCCTGAAAGAGAAATTTGGCATGCCATCATAAATATGCCAATCATTGGACTTGACTCTTTCTCCACCTCCTGCTCCCAATAGCCAGTCTCTTTATTCTTAAATATTTCTTTAATCTTCCTTTTGAGGAGAAACGCTTTCTGAAGTTGTCTGGTGTTTTAATTTAAAATAAAAGAAAAATGGCAAGTTGAATAGCAGATTTAAGAGCATAATATCATTAAATTTTATTTAGTCATTTGGAGGTAACTTTTAGTTCTTTAAAACATGTAACAAATGAATATCTTCTCCACTGCAATTGGACAGATTAGTTTGTGTTTTGCATTCAATGAAAATGGGAAAACTGAGCATAATTCAATTAGTCATATATTGCCTACTCAAAAGTGGGATGGGGTTTTTGATTGTACAGAACTAAATGTAATAAAGATTATTTTGCAGTTGTATTTGGTTCTCAACAATTTAAAGTATTTGTTCATGGCCTACATTTACCTAGTTTGTGTCAAGTTTATAGTTATGGTCAGTTGTTAACAAGTAAATTTGTTAAATTACTATAAATTATTATAAATAACAAGTAGTAATTTAAGAGGTGCTTTGTTGACAGACAAGTTGACTTTATGCATATTATCTTTCCTTTTCACTGTGCCATCTAGGTCATTAACCTAAACAATCACAAGAACATTAGCATTGCCCTTTGTCCCCATCACCTTTCAGAGGAAAGTTAGCCCTTACCCAAGTTCATCACTTACCTGTACTTTGGAAACAATACACCAAATATTTATTAAGTGCCTACTATATAATCCTCCTATATTTAGTCCAACTCATACCGAAACAGAATCTCATTCTACATCAATATTGAAAAATAACCACCAAAACTCCAATTTGAAGATACTTAAGTTTATTTTTTGCTTCATAAGGCAACTCAACCCACTTTCAGAGAGCTTTCAAGGCAAGGAAGATTCCTTGTGGAGGGCAGCTTCAAGCCAGGAAGGTTGAAGGCCAGTCACTTTTGAATTCAGATCATTCATTTGACAGATGCTGAGGATGTGGGTGCCTAAGCAAAACTATAGTGCTTCAGACAAGCCCCTTTACAGGCTTGCTAGAATATGCCCCCCCCCAAAATAGTTTGAAGAACATTGATAAGATGGTGAATGTCCATAAGAAGGAAATCAAAATGATGAGCAGCCTTGAATGCATGATTTAAGAGGATAGGTTGAGGGGCAGCTAGGTGGCACAGTGGATAGAACTCCAGCCCCGAAGTCAGGAGGACCTGAATTCAAATCCAGTCACTTAATAATAACCTAGTTGTGTGACCTTGGGCAAGTCACTTAACCCCATTTCCTTAAATAATAAATAAAAAAAGATAAAAGATTGAAAAATTAGACATGTTTAGCCTAGAACAAAGAAGATTCAAGGGGGACAGGATTAAGGGTTGCCAATGAAGGAGGGATTAGCAAGCTCTGTTTGATATGGCAGGGGTGGCAAGAGGGAGGCAGAACCAGGAGAAATGAGATCAGTTTAGACTTAATATAAGAAAAAAACTTTCTAACAATGAAAACTGTCACAAAGTGAGATGAATTAATTCAAAAGGTAGTAAGGGTTCCCTTCCATGGTGCTGTTCAAGCAGAAACTGGACAACCACTTGTCAGGTATGTTATAGTGGGAATTCTTTCATATATAGACTGAACTAGATTAGGAATTATTCATCTTTTTGTGCCATGGAACCCTTTGGCATTTGGGTGGAACCTATAGAACCCCCTTCAGAAGAATGTTATTGGAAGCATAATTAGGGTTCAATGACTTGCCAAAAACTCACATGATTAGTATCTGAGGCTAAATTTGGACTTAGGTCTTCCTGACTTCAGGGATGGTGCTCTCATTTGGGGTTATCTTCAGTAGTCCTGATTCATATCTGGATCCAGATGACTCTGAAGGAAAAAGTGAGGCTAGTAGCCTAGCCAATCATTATTGAGAAGACCAAAATGACATCACTATATTTGAGATAAATTATAGTGTGTTCAACTGTGGCTGATCAGATCAAGATGAGCTCAGAATACTCTACCACAGGTCAGGTACAAATAGTCCGTGTGAATATTTGGGTGGGTACCCCAAACTTATGTCACGTTTCCACTGATCTGTTTCAATTCTGCCTTCCTCATAGAGCGCAGCACACTCACTGATGAGGGCACGCCACACTGGGCGGTCCTGAGGCAGTGTCTCCCATGCTGTATAATCAATTCTAAAGTTCTTCAATGAGACCTTCAGGGTGTTCCAGTATCACTTCTTCTGACTCCCTTGTGAGTACTTGCCCTGAATGAGTTCTCCATAAAAATAGCTTTGTTTTGTTTTCAAGCATGTTGGCAAGCATATGTCTAACATTCTAACATCATGTCTAGTCCACCATAGTTACACTCTCTGTAGTAATGTTGGGATGCTAGGCAGTTTAGCTCGAGAAAGGACATCAGCATCTGGTATCTTCTCCTGCCAGGTGATCATCAGAATCTTCCTAAGACACTTTAAATGGAAGCTATTCAATTTCCTGACATGGTGCTGGTAGACTGTTCAAGTTTCACAGTCATATAGCAATGAGGTCAGCACAACGGCTCTGTAGACCTTCAGTTTGGTGACCAGTCTAATACCTCTTCTCTCCCACACTTTCTTTTGGAGCCTCCCAAATACTGAGCTAGCTCTGGCAATGTGAGTGTCAACCTCAGTGTCAATATGTACCTCCCTGGAAAGAACACTGCCAAGGTAAATGAACTTGTCCACAGTACTCAAAACTTCTCCATTTGCTGAAATCAATGATTCTACATATGGATGGTGTGGCTGACGGAGCACCTGGGTTTTCTTGGTATTAATTAAAATGAGCAAAAGCAGCAGAGAATCAGTCCATACTTTGTTGCATCTCAGTTTCAGAGGCTGCATTGGGTCTACAATCATCTGCAAACAGAAGATCATGCCCCCAACACTACTGGGTGACTGAATAGCCCTTTTAAGTATCACTGCTAATTTCCTGATAAGGAAGGAGCTAGAAAAGGTGCCCTAAATATTGTCTGCTTAAGCAACCCTAGCCTGATTACCGCAGCAGGTGGGGATCCCTCAGTGTGATGGAGACACAAAAAAATGTACAAAAACTTCTTCAAATAGGGAACAATAGGGGCAGCTAGGTGGCGCAGTGGATAGAGCACCGGCCCTGGAGTCAGGAGTACCTGAGTTCAAAGCTGGCCTCACACATTTAATAATTACCTAGTTGTGTAGCCTTGGGCAAGCCACTTAACCCCATTTGCCTTGCAAAAACCTAAAAAAAAATAGGGAACAATAGAGATACAGGGAAAGTCAAGAAAAGCAACTGCTCCCCAACCATGGTTATAATGCTTCTGTAGGTATGCCCTTCTATTTGTGTGCCTTGACCATTCATCTATGCTCCCTAATGCATGATACCTAAGAACATCTACTCTTCTCATGATGATGTGCATCTGTTGAAGAGCATGTCCAAGGTTTACTGAAATAAAGTTCTAATGCTTTTTTATTACTATGTCATTTAATTAAAATATGCTACTTTGAACTGTGTGCTGGCAAATAAAAGTAAAAACATCTGGAAAAAACAAACTTTTGTAGTCAAACCACCCCAGATGATTTAAATACATAATAGTCAGATTAGTTTTTACAAAGAAACATTTACTTCAAAGAAATAGCAAGAACAAATAGAAACAACCCCACTCCCACCCCTAAAGTCTGAGACACATTGGAATGAAGCAATTCAATGACTTGTACAGGGTAATATAGCCAATACGCATTGAAGGCTAGACTCAAAGTCTTGAGTATCAGGACACTTATCCTCTGTGTCCCACTACCTCCCTCTCAAACATTAATTTACTTATCTGTGAAATGGCAAGGTTGGACTAGTAATTATCAAAAGCTCTCAAACTTTATGGTTTTCTAGGGAAGCAGTAGAAGCATGTATAAAAAGAGCATGAGGGGGGCAGCTAGGTGGTGCAGTGGATAAAGCACCAACCCTCCAGTCAGGAAGACTTATCTTTGTATAGAGTGTAAATTGTTGGTCTATACCTATTGTTTTTGTTCCAGCTTTTCATTCATGTCTGATTCTGGATTTTCTTGGCAAAAAATAGTGGAGTAATTTACCATTTACTTCTCTAGCTCATTTTATAGATGAAGATCTGAAGTAAACAGGATTGAGTGCTTTGGCAGCAACCCATAAATTTTGTATGCTGGTGTCATTATTACCATTATCTTCAATGAAATTATTATTTCTAAGATTTATTTTTTGATCCATTCATTCTCTTTTTTAGATTTTTGCAAGGCAATGGGGTTAAGTGATTTGATCAAGGTCACACAGTTAGGTAATATTAAGATTCTTCTGACTCCAGGGTCAGTGCTCTATCCACAGCACCACCTAGCTGCACACACACACACACACACACACACACACACACACACACACACACACACACAGCGCAATTCATTCTTTAGGATGAAATTTTTAAATTTCCAATTAATTTTTAATCTATGCTGACATAGTTCTTTATTTTGTTTAATTTACATTGCATTGCAGTCTGAATGGTATGCATTTAATATTTCTGCATTTCTGCATTTGATTGTGAGGTCTTTATGCCCTAAAATGTCGTCAGTTTTTGTTAAAGTGCCATGTACAACTGAGAAAAAATATATATGCTTTTTATCTTGATTAAATTTTTCTCCAAAAGAATTTTTCTAAAATTACATTCATCTCCTTAATGTCTCATTTTTATGGTTAAATTTGTCTAGTTCTAAGAGGGAAAGTTGAGATTCCCCTCCAGTATACTTTTACTGTTTCCTCTTGTAATTCATTTGACATTCCCTTGAGGAATTTGGATACCAAACTATTTGGTGCATAAATATATTGATATTACTTCCTCATATTTGGCACCTTTTAACAAAATACTGTTTCCCTACTTATCTATTTAAATTGGATTTATTTTTGTTTTGCTTTGTCTGAGATCATGGTTGTTATCCATATTTTTTATTTGTTTACCTGTTTGCATACCTGGTAAATAGATTCTGCTCTAAACCCTTGTCAACAACATATAGTTGAATTCTGGTTTTTAATTTATTCTGCTATTCAGTTCTAATTTATGAGTAAATTCATCCCATTCACATTCACAGTTAAAATGTGTATTTATCTCCATCCTATTTCTCTCACTCTCTCTGTCTGTCTGTCTCTTCCTCGCTTTTTTTTATCTCATTCTCTCTTAGTCCCTCCTCATTCTCTCTCTATCTCATCCATTCTCAATTCACCCTCTCTTCTTAACCTTACCCTCTTCTGTTCTCCCCTTCCACTCCTACTTTCCTGAAGGGTAAAAGAGAGATTTTTAATCTTCTTAGTGTGAATGTTTCTCCTTCTATGAATCAATTCCAATGAAAGTAAGATTAAAGCAAGACCCCCACCCTTTCCCTTCTACTATAGAAGCTCTTTCTTTCATGTGTCTGATATATAAATTTTCCCTATTATTCTCCTCCTTTCCTTTTCTCTCATTGAATTACTGGGGAAAAACTGGAAGAAGTGCATCATAATAAACTCATATATATATATATATATATATACCTAACTGGCCTAATAATAATAAAGTCCTTAGGAGTTATAATATTATCTCGCCAGAAAGGCATGTAACCAGTTTAGCCTTATTGAATCCCTTATAATTTCTTTCCTGTTTATCTTTTTTATGCTTCTTTTGAATTTTGTATTTGAAAATCAATTTTTTTCAATTCAGCTCTGGTCTTTTCATCATGAATGTTTGAAAGTTCTCTATTTCATTAAATATATTCATTTTATTCCCCTTAAGCATTATGCTCAGTTTTATTGGATTGTGATTCTTGGTTGTAATCCTAACTCCTTTGCCTTGAAAAGGCACATTCCAAACCCTCATACCCTTTAATGTGAAAGCTGCTAAATCTTGTGTGATACTGACTGGAACTTCACAACATTTGAATTATTTATTTCTGGTTGCTTGCAATATTTTCTCCTTAACCTGAGTGCTCTGGAATTTGACTATAATATTCCTGGGATTTTTCATTTTGAATATTTTTCAAAAGATGATCAGTATTTTACTCTCAGATTCTAGGATAGCAGGACCAGTTTTCCTTGAAATTTTTTTAAAGATGAAGTAAGCTTTTTTTTTATCATGACTTTCAAATACAGTAATTATGAAATTATCTCTCCCCAATCTGTTTTCTATGCCAATTTTCGATTTTTCTTCTATTTGTCATTCTTTTGACTCTATTTTATTATTTCTTAAAGTTACATGGAATCATTACCTTTATTTGCATTTTCTTAAGTGAGTTTTTATATCCCCTTTTCCATTTAACAATGCTGATTTTTAGGCTGTTTTCTTCAGGGAATTTTGGTGACTTTTTTACCATTTGATCAATTCTGTTGTTTTTTTTTTAGGTTGTCATTTTCTTCAGTATTTTTGGTACCTTTTTTTACCAAGCTATTGATTCTATTTCCTAATTTTCTTTCATCACTCACTTCTTCCAGTTTTTCCCCAATCTCTCTTATTTGATTTTTTAAATCACTTTTGAGCTCTTCTAGTAATCCTTATTGTCTATCTAAATCAGATTTTTCTTTAAGCTTCTGCTGTATTGCTGTTTTGACATCTTTGTCTTCTGAATTTATGTCTTGATCTTCCCTATCACTCTAGTAACTTTTTATAAGCTGTTCATTGTTCATTTATCCAACTGATTTCTTGACTTTTAGCTTTATGTTAACATTGGATTCTGCTTCTAGGGAAGAGGGTATGTCCTAAGCATTTAGTTTTTCATACTGCTATTTTCAGAGCTAGTTCTGGAGGACTGTTAAGTTTTTAATGCTTTCAAAGTGGTACAATCTAAAGAGAAGTGTGATCACTATTCTTCTGGACTGTGCTCTGCTCTTTACTTAGAAATGATCTTTTCCCCCTATGGACACAAATACTAGTACTCCATTTGACCCTGGAATTGTGACCAGGTTTCCTGTTCTTCTGTAGTCACAAGCAACAGCATTTCTTTCTCCTTTGAAACTGAGACCAAGGCCCCTACTCCCTTGTAAAGGATCACTAGCACTTTTCTCCACCCTATAACTATGACCAGTGCTTTTGCTCCCCTGAAACCATATGTGCTAATGCTCCTCTTTGACCTAGAACTGTAATTCAGAATTGCATATGGGAAATGCAACAGAGTCCTGAACCCAGTGCCAACCAAAGGTTTCCTGTAATCTCTTTCTGACCAGGTATCCACATACCCTCTTACCACTGTGTACTGAAAGATTTCAAAGCTCCTTTTGCCACTGTGGTACCCTTAAGGCATTGCCATGCTTCAAGGCTGACCACAACTTTAGCGTGAACAACCTTTTCTTCCAACCTCCTAAACTATCTGGTGTTGCTTCACCTCAAGCTTTTATTGGTTCTGCAGCTCCAGAATTTGATTTGAACTGTTGTTATAAATTTGTTAGGAGAGTTCTGATGAATTCCAGCCTTTTCTCTACCATGTTGGCTCCAACCCTACTTTCTGTTCTTCTGAGGAGAAGGAATGAGTAGTTGCTATTCTTATAATTGCAGAATTTCAGAATTGAAAGAGACCTCAAAGACAATCTAATCAGTTGATAAACATTTATTAAGCAATTACTGTGTGTTATTTGGTTAACAATTTCTGGGAAAAATCAAAGGCAGTCTGGCAGAAGCAAGGTCTAGACCACCATCTTTCAGGAAAATAATGTCAAAATGGATCCTTAACTGAGACATAAAGGGAAATGTCATAAGTAAATTAGAAGAGCATAATATTATCAATATTATCAGATTTATTATTAAGAGATTACACTTAGTTTTGCTAAGTAATATTCCTTGGAGTTTCTATTTTGGGATCTCTTTCAATAGGTAATCAATGTATTCTTTCAATTTCTAGTTTACCCGCTGGTTCTAAGATAGCAGTGCAATTTTTATTATTTCTTGAAAGAAATAATCATGACTTTCAGTTAATGCAATAATTCTTAAATAACTCTTCTCAATTTGTTTTCCAAAACAAAAAGGGGAAAAGACCTGTATAAAAATATTTCTAGCTGCTCTTTCTGTGGTGGAAAAGAATTGGGAATTGAGGTGATGTCTATCAATTAGAGAATGGGTGAAAAAATTGTGATTAGTATAAGAAATGACAAACGAGATGCTCTCAGAAAACTTACCATTGGGACATAGAATGTGGGCATGCTTATTATGGACAACCTGAAATCCAGTAGACCTGAAATATGAACAGCTCTTGTTTCAAGATAACTCAGCAGATATCATATCCAAACAACAGCACTAGGAAGGCTAGCAAATGAAAACCAGTTTATCAAAGTAGGAGCTGGATACACATTTTTCTGAAATGATTATTATCATGAGGAACACTGAGAAGCTGGCATAAGTTCCTCAACTAAATTAATTTAATAAACAAGTTTGTATGCCTCCCAAAAGGAAGGAATGACAGGCTCATTATAATGTGATTGTCACCTGCAGAAAACTATCATGCCACCATCATAAGTGAATATGTTCTTACCATGATGAACACTGATGAGATCAAAGGAAAATTTTAGAAGATATTTCACATTTTCTTCTACTTTTTAATTCCTTTAAATTTGTCTTATTGTTTCTTGAAGTCTCATGGATTCATTAGCTTCCATTTGCCCAATTCTAATTTTTAAGGAATTCTTTTCTTCAGTAAAATTTTGCACACCTTTTTTCCCATGTGATCAATCATGCTTAATGGGGGGTTCCCTTCAGTGAAATTTTGTCTACTTTTTCCATTTAACCAGATCTGCTTTTTAAGGAGTTCTTCAATTCAATGAATTTGACCCATTATATTTTTAAAGTATTTTCTTCAGGAATTTTGTGCCTTCTTTATCAAAGTTGGCTCTTTTCAAGATTTTCTTGTATCATTCTCATTTATTTTTCTCAATTTTTTACTTCTCTTATTTGATTTGCAAAATCCTTTCTGAACTTTTTCAGGAATTCTTATTGGGCTAAAACAACTCCTATTTTTCTTTGAGTGTTTGGATTTTGTTTTGACTTCATTGTCATTTTCAGAATTTATGTTTTGTTCTTGCCTGCCATAGTAACTTTATAGGATCAAGTTCTTTTTTAGTTCTTAATGTTTACTCATTTTTCTAAGCTATTTTTTAACTTTTACCTTTATTCTAAAGTTGAACTCTGCTCCCAGAGTGGAGGGAGCACTATTTCATGCTTCAGGTTTCTTGGTACTGCTATTTTCAGAACTAGTCTATAGAGGTTCTATAAATTACCAATTCTTCTAAGGTGGTACTTTCTAAAGAGATGTGTTTTTACTACTCTCTTGGCCTATGATCTAGTCTGTGAGCTGTCTTTTCCACTGTGGAACTGTGACCAGGTACTCACCCCCCCTACAACTATAAGCTTTCTGTTCTAGTGGCCCTCCTTGCTCTGGGACTGTGACCCAAATCCCTTTGTTAGCAATACAACAGAGTCCTGCATCTAACCATTAAAATGATCCCTATAAACTGTCCAACTTTATTTATCATCTGCAGATTGAATGCTCCAGAAGCCAGTACCAGTTGTCCCCAAAGCCTGTTTGCCAGTTTGTCAGGAATCATCTGAGCTGTACTGTGCTCTACTCTTATCCCAGTGTAACCAACCCTTCTTGCCAACTTTCTAAGTTATCTTGGTCTGGAAAACTGTTTTGCCTTGTCCTTTTGTGAGTTTTGTCACTCCAGAATTCATTTTGAGGTGCCACTTTACAGATGTTTAGAGGGGAATTTAGGAGGGCTCAGGTGAGTCAGTGTCTTTTTTCTGACATCCTGGCACCATTCCTTTCTACCCACTACCTGAAACCCTCTGAGATCTATATTCATGCATTAATGATTGGGACCTGAAGAAACTTGAACTCCAAAGACATATGGCAGATGCTTGTTCTTCAAACTATCTGATTCTCTAATATCTGTTCTCCAGAACTTGGGTGGGAAGTAATCATTTAAAAACTTAAGTTTGTCTCAAGTCTATAATTTTCCCCCAAGAAAAGGGATGTAGAAAGGTATTCAATACTCAATGTATATTTGATCCTGGAGAAAATAAGGAGTCACTGGAGTTTATTGAGTAGGCACATGATATGGTAAGAAAATCACTTGGGCTATGTGAAGGATGGGATTGGGAGACACTTGAACCAGAAAGATCATGTAGGAAACAATTAAAAAAGATTAGATGAGAGGCAATGAGAGTCTTCACTGGGATGTGGCCTATGTTAACACAGAATCCTGACCACCACTGTCCTGATCTTTTCTTCCCCCTCTACCAATAGAAAGCTTCCAAAGACATTTAACAACCAAGTGGTCTTTTATGGGACCCATAATTCTTCTATTTCAATACTTCCAGTACTAGGGAAACATACCCACAAACCTCACTGAGAGTCTCTTCTTGGTGATATATACATAATGTAACAAGACCCCACAGGCATCCACATGAAAAAGTACACTGAGGGGCAGCTAGGTGGCGCAGTGGATAGAGCACCAACCCTGGAGTCAGGAGTACCTGAGTTCAAATCCCGTCTCAGACACTTAATAATGACCCAGCTGTGTGGCCTTGGGCAAGCCACTTAACCCATTTGCCTTGCAAAAACCTAAAAAAAAAGTACACTGATCACTGTATTACCAGGGATTTGTGGGGATAGTGAATAGAGCCAGAGTCTAAGCTGATGCAATAGTAATAATGATGTTCAGAGAGTCTTGGAGTTCCTTTTCCCTTCTCTATAGCAACAGAACTCCAAACCCTTCTAAAAGGACTGACCGTCAACATTCAGAGGAAAGGATCTTTCAGGTAGTGAATAGCTGGAAAAATGAGGTGACCCATAAACTCAACCAGGCTCCAGCCAGACCAGGATAAAACAGGTCAGCAGTTCCAGACCCTTGGATATCTGTCTACTTCTTCCTCCTTTTGAGACCTTACCCACTTTCTCTCAGGCACACGGGAGTGAAAGGGTTGATCCTGGAGAACTTGAGTGGGGATAGAGGATGAGATGGGATGGCAGGGAGACGGAAGAATGACCATAGATTGACAGGAAGCTAAATGGTGTGACTTTGGAGGGTAAGGGAGAGTGGGGTAAACAACCTCAGGGGGATAATGCCAAAAACTCAGAGTGATGGGTGAAATGATCCTAGAAGGATGGAAATGATAACCTGGGCAGTATCCCTGAGGTTTCACATGTCCCCGCAGGTCCCACTCCATGGCCTCAAAGAAGAAAAGCCGCCGTGGTATGGGAGGCACAGGGGCCCCAGAAGGCATGGATATGTCATTGATGTCAGACCGTGCCCAGTTTCTGCAGAAGGAATTTAAAGCATTATCTGAACAGTTAGATAGCTATGAGAAGTGTGTGCAGAATATGTTATGGGAGAACAATTTCCTGGACCAAGAGGCTGTCAGGCTACGTGAAGAAAATAGGCAATATGCAGCTTATGTTACCTTGCGGGCACAGCGCTGCGCCAACGTAATCATCACACTAGACGCACAGAACCAAGCAGACTTGGCCCTGGTGCGCTTCCAACAAGAAGAACTCACTGCTCTCTATGAGGGTCGTGAGGGCGCAGTTCGATCCCAACTCACAGAGATGGAGGCCCGCTCGGCCAATATGGCATACCAGGTGGAACTGCTACAGCCCTTCAAGGTCAATGCCCCATGGGTGACTGGGTGGGGCCCACCTGGGGGCTGGGGAAAAGGGAGAAGAGGCAGATGAAAGTGCAGATGATGAGCCTTCATGGCTCAATGGGCCTCATTGTTCTTGTCTCCATATACTTATGGGGATGCTGGCTCAAAGGTCTGGACAGGAGACAACCCGTATAAACTAGCTACATAAAGGGGCTATCCCTGTCAATACCCTGGGGTTGACTATGGCCCCCTGACCCCACCAGGAGCTACAGCTGGAGCAGCTGGCCAGGATCAAGGCCCTAGAACGAGAGTTGCTGCACATGAAGGTCGAGCACACCCAACTGTTGCACCGAGTGAAAGGACGCTTCCTGGAGGACAAGGCTGCTTGTGAGCGGGAGGCCAGGCAGCAGCTGCAGTTGTTGGTTCGCAAGACAGAGCAGGAAGCCTCTCGTTGCCTCCTCAAGCACATTCAATCCATCAAGGCTGAGAACAAACATCTCCGGCAGGAGCTCCTGGAGCTGCTGCTCCGGACCAAGCTGCTCCATGATACTAAGCAGGAGCTGCTAGAGCAACGGAGATGGTTACAGCAAGAGCATGAGGACACCAGGGGCCTGGCCAAAATCCATAGCTGGCTTCACCGTGGTCCAAATGGGCCCCGACTTTGGAAGCCACCACCTGGTAGAACCAGCTCCACTTCCCCCTCCCCATTGCTCACATCTTCCTCCCCTATGCCCACCTCTCCAACCTTGCCCACCACCTCATCCACATCCAAAGACTTACCCATGCTCCAAACCTCACTCATTTCCTTGGGCTCACCTTTGCCCGCAATCTCACTCCCATCCCAAGTTTCTCCAAAAAACACTGCAAAGTCCTCTATACTGTCTAGTAATCCAGATGCCCCTGTTCCTGTCCCCACAACCCATTTTACTGAGTCTCCAACTCCAGGGGGACCTCATGAAGTTAGGTCTCCTCGGTCCCCTTTACCGAACCATGACACTCCCCGTGATGAGTCTAGGGAACATGAAACCAAAGGCAGGCCCTTGGGGGCCACAGAGGGTGGGGGAGGGGGGAGATGAGGAAGCAAGTAAGAGTTTCTACTAAAGGTCTATGTCATGTCCCATGTCCTGCCATTTATTATCTATGTATAAGCTTCTGCAATTTGCTACCCTTCTCTGAGTCTCATTTCTTCATCAGTAACAAAAGGGAAGTGGGTCAAATGATCTTTAAGGTCCCTTCCAGTTCTAACATTTGATGATTCTAGGCTTATTCTTTGTTCATTTATTCACTGATTTATTCATTTTTTGTTTGTTTTTTTGCAAGACAATGGGGTTAAGTGACTTGCTCAAGATCACAGTTAAGAAAGTATTAAGTGCCCAAGGTCAAAGCAGAACTCAGGTCCTCCCCCCTTCCAGGGTCAGCATTCTATCTACTAAACCACCTAGTTACCCCTTACTGATTTATTCATAATATGGATTTGGTAGATAGCTGGACCAGTAGATAAAGCACTCTGGAGTCAGGAAGGCCTGGATTCAAATGTGGCCTCACACACTTACTTACTAGCTGTGTGACCATGGTCAAGTCAATCCATCTCTATTTGCCTCAGTTTCCTCATCTGTAAAATGGGAGTAATACCTAGCTTGCAGAGTTGTTGTAATGATCAAATGAGATATTTATTTAGAAAAGGTACCTGGCAAATAGTACACACTATATAAAAGTTTATTCCCTTTGCCTTTCTCATTGAGCCAAAAAATTGAATGGGTTCAATGCACCCCGATGCTGCATCTGTCATAAAATATTTCTGCTCTTTGTAAACTATAGAAAAGCAGACTGTCAATTAACTGGTTGGTGATGATGATGATGATGATGTTTGTCCTTCATCCTCAAAGAACAACATGACATCAGGGAGGTAATGCCATGACAAGCACATGAACTGAATTTGGGGTGGGGGGGACTGTGCTAAGTCACCAGTCTCACTTTCTCCTCCAGAACCATCTGGATCCAGTGGCCAGATATGAATCAGGATGACTGAAGGTGGACCTGGATGGGGAGCAACAGAGATAATTGGTTCACGGACTACGAAGGGAGTAGAGTATATGACTTGGCCACCAGGTGTCACTAGACTCTAACCACAACCCCAAGATGTTAACCATGTATTCAAAGCAGATATGCAGGTTTTCCTAAAGGCCTCAATATTCCTACTGGTCATGAAAAGATTCTCAGTCTATTAACTCTTAGACTTTTTCTTCTTCCAGTGATGCAGCCCCAATTAAATGTTGGTCTATGAGTATGGAATAAGAAAATGGAAAATTGTCCTGAAATGTTAAAATTGTAGAAAAGTCAATGGCTCTGTCCCCAACCCACTTTTAGGACATCTGTTCTCATTGACTTCATATGACTCAAATTTTGACATTTTAATAGTCACATGATTTATTCAAAACAAGGTAAATTTTTTTAAAGTAAAATAATAGGCACGACCTTTTCCCAAAAAGTTCTATCTACTCCTGTTACTGGAGATAAGAAAAGGAGTTGCACACCTGGGATACCAGCATTTAACTTGAAAGATAAAAGAATATAAGAGATGCCTCCCTCACCTACAAGCAACTGCTCCTCTCAACTCTAATAGCAATCCATCCCCAGAACTCTTGAACATGCCCCAACAGCAATGCTCCCCACAAATTTTGGCCCACAGTTTCTATCTCCAAACCAGATGCTGACCTTAGTTCTGACTGGTCTCAAGCCCAGTAGTTAAACATCTCAGAAATAGCAGCAGTAATGGAACGTAACTTGGATGCCACCAGCTGTTTTCCGACTTCCTCCCCTCCCTTTCTCCTTTCCTTGGATATCTCCATCTCTGCCTCCACTCTCTCCCCATCTCTTTGTCCCTTTGTGTCTGCATTTGTCTGTCTATCTCCTCTCTCTCCTCTCTCATTGTCTCTGTCTGTCTCTCCTCTCCCTTAACTATCTTTTCTCTTCTTGCTTTCTGTCTTTGTCTCTACTGTCTCTGTATCTGTCTTTCCTCTTCCCTCTCTTTTACTGTCTCTGTCTCCTCTCTCCCTGTCTCTCTTCTCTCTCCTGTTGTCTGTCTTTGTTTCTGTCTCCTCTTCTCTCTCCTCTTACTGTCTGTCTCTTTTTCTCTCTGCCTCTCTGTCTTTATCTCTCCCCTTTCCCTTCCCCATCCTCTCTCTCCCTCTCTCCCCTAAACTACACCCAAATGGGAAAGTAGGGACAGCCTTATGGAGAGACTTAGTTGGAAGTGAAGAACAACATCCTCTCCCCAAAGCAAAAATCCCATGAATAGCCTAGGAGTAAGAACTGAGTTGCAAGTTTGCATGAATAATCTCACCCTTTCCCAACTTCTTAGCTTTACCATAGTATCAAACATGTTGACTAGGCAATCCTGCTTCGATGACTTAGACTCAGTTTCTTCTGTGTCTGTCCTCATAACCCCTCAGACTCCCATAGAGATTTAACACTCTGTAAACCCTGATCCAGTCATGGATTAAAAACATGGCTCTGCACCTAATTATGAAATCTTAGGCTGCTTTGTACTCGACTTCACATTTCTCATCCATAAAAATTGGGTGTGCTATAATGTCCCTTTCATCTCTAGATAGTATAATTTTTTTTATTTTTTATTAATGTCCAAATGCATTAAATTGACAAGACCATAAATAGTTCTAAGTTCCAAATTTTTTTACTTCCTCTTCCCTGCTCCCTCCCCAAGACAGCAAATAATATGATATAGATTATAGTATAATTAGTAAATTACACAGTGGCCCACATGATGCAAGGATGCCCACTCTCCTATTTCATATAGTTTGGGAAATGCTAGCAATAGCAATAAGACTACAGAAAGAAATCAAAGGTATGATAGGTAAAGAGGCGATAAAACTATCCTTATGCAATGATGATATGATTTATTTGGAGACTATTAAGAAATCAGCAAAGATGTTTACTCTCACAACAAGATTATTGTAATATAAGATAAATAAACCCCCCAAAAAGTAAAAAAATAAAAGAAATCGACAGAGATACTAATTGAGAGAATAGCTTTAGTAAAGTTGCAGCTTACTAAATAAAACCGCAAAAATCAACTGCATTCCTCTTCCTTGAGAAGCCCAAGAAGTAATAGGGAAGTTCTAATTTAAATAAACACCAAATGCATAAAATATCTGGGGGATCAACTTATCAAAGTATAAAAAAAGACTTGCAAAAACGCAGTCCCGCAGTGCTCCTTTTTAAAATTTAATTTTCAATTCATCAAACAAGCAATTCCTTAACATAGTACAATAAAAAAAGGATTGTACGTGAAGATATAAATCAAGAACAGCTCGCTGTTTCTTCCAAATATACAATGTTATCTTCCCCCCAGATTACTGCCATTAGATACAAATATGATTTTCTTCATTTGTTCTTTATTTTTGTATTTATGTATTTATAATGGTAAAAATTTCTTAGTCACTCAAATTCGTTCTTAAAACTATTACTTTTACTGTTATATGATGGTTTCTTGGTTCTTCTCACTTCATTTTATGCAAGTTTTTCCATACCTTTCTAAGATCATTGAGTTCTTATAACACAGTAGTATATCACAACCATACATGACAACTTGTTCAGTCATTCCCCAGTTCCTGAGAATCCCTGCAATTTCTAGTTCTTTGCCAACATAGAGAACTTCTATAAACATCCCATTCACATTCAAAGTTATTTATGAATTTCCCTCTATTTTTACTATTTTCTTTCTCAGACTTTTTACGCTATCCCTTATTTTCTCTCCCACCTCCCCATTTCCCACTTTATTTTCCCCTCCAAAAGTATCCCCATTCTCTCAAATCCCAATCTACACACCCTCAAAAAGTCCCTCCTCCATCCTATCCCCCAGTTTTTTTCATCTCTACAAGTTCAAGACTTCTGTCCTTCCAAATATACTTTTCCTCTTTAACCTATAGGACATGTAAAGTTCCAACATTACTCCATCTGCACCTGCTTCCTCTGTATTAGTTCTTCCTTTCATGCCCTATTTTCATAATTGCTCACTTTTACCTTTTCATAAACAATTTTTTGTAATCACTCCATCATACACAGTTGAGTCCCAACCTTTCTTTCAAACTATTTTAGTAATGATAGTTTCAAGAATACTGATATTTTCAAATATATAATAAGTAAGAGCTTGACCTAAATGAGTGTTTTCCTTATATTTCTTCTGGGTCTTTTATATTGAATTTTCCATTAAGTTCTGGTCTTTTTGTTACAAATACCTGAACAATCAGTTCATCAAATGTCCTTTTTATTTTCTTTCAAGACTATACTCAACATTTCTGAGTGAGTTATTTTTGGACACTACCCCAGCTCTTTTGCTCTTCAAAAATATGATGTTCCAAGACCTATAATCTTTTAGAGTAGAATCTGCTAAGTCTTGTGAAATACTAACTGAATTTCTGCAGTATTTGAGCTTTTTTCCTTAGTGCTGGCAATATTTTCTCCTTGGAGTTTTGAAACTTGACTATAACATTCCTTTAAGTTTTCCTCCTGAGATCTCTTTCAGGTAGGGAAGAGTAGATATTTCTTTTTCCTACTTTACCCTCATTCTAGAACATCAGGGCAATTTTCATGACTTTCAGGTAGTCCAACAATTCTTGTCTCTCCTCAATCTATTCTCCAAACCCAGTTTTTTTCTGATAAAAATGGTTCATATTTTCTCCATTTTCTAGTTTTATTATTTCTGACTCCTTTCTAGGGGCTCAACTTCAAGGACTGTTCTCCTCCCTGTACTCAACAAGAGTGTTTGCTCAGTCCTCCTTGCCTAAAGTCACAGCCCAAGATCACTTTTGGTTAATAAAACTAGACCTGGTTTTTGAAACAAAAAGGGGAAGAGGGAGGGATTCTTCAGTCTTCCTGTCTGCTGTTCTTTATGAGGTAAAAGTGCCTGAGGTTGTAAAGTGAATGGTTTTGAGGTGAAATTTCTTGAGATCTAGACCGTTTCTGAATGGAATTGCCTTGGAGCAACTGCCTCAACTAGTGGAGTTGCCAAGTCAATGACTCAGGTTAGACCTCAGCCCCTGGAGATTCTGTCTTTTCTGAGGTCCTCTCAAGTTATCATAGGAGTTTGACTACTTTATTTTTGCTGCTCTATATTCATTTTGTGGTGATTTTCTGTCTATTTGTGGAAGAAATCTGGAGAGCCTGGAAATTGCTGAACTCTATCTTTCCAGGTGCCTTTATCCAAAATATTCATGGCATAGGTTATGCCAATATAATATGGCAGTGCTACCAAAGCTAATTTACATTTTTAATACTTTACTAATTAAATTATCAAGGAGATACTTTATTGAAGTTAATTTTTAAAAAAGATATCCTTATGTGAATGATAGCAGTTCATACCCAGCACTCTGGAACATGCTCTGGCAGTTCATACCCAGCACTCTGGAACATGCTCTGGCAGCTCCAAACCCCCTATTAGTCTCTGACCAAGCTTATACTTTGCAGGGAGTTTCTGCCTATGACTGCAGGGACACCAAAAGTATAAAAATTATAGATTCAGGGGTGGCTGTAAAATCACAAGATACCAAAAAAAATTATTTTAGCTCACACCTCGTAACATCCCCTTATACCTCAATCAATTAGCCAAGGATTGGTCTAAGTGCTGGGGATTCAAATAAAGGCAAAAAAAAACCCAACCATATACAAAAGATATATATACAGGATAAACTGAAGATAACTTCAGAGGAAAGACACTAAGAAAGAATAAGAAGGAAAGGAAAAGGCATCTTACAGAAGGACTTTAGAGGAGAGTTGAAGGAAGTCAAGTAGCCAGGAGGCAGAGATGAAGGGGGAGAGAGCATGGAGGACATTGAAAGAAAATGCTTAGAGTCAATATATTCAAGAAATATCAAGGACACCAATGTCATTAGAATCATAGAGTGCACGTAGGGAAATGTGGTATAAGAAAACTGAAAAGGTAGGAAGAAGCCACATTAAGAACTTTTAAAGCCAGAGAACTGTTTATTAAACAGATGAATTGTTCTTTCCTTGATCAGTCACTAGCTCCAAATCTCAGATTCCAGCTTCCTGGTCCTATATAGACCCCACAGTACCTTACCAATCTAATATCAATCCAAACAGATTTCCTGTGGCATCTAAGAAGGTATCCAGGACTTATTCATGATCTAGATGTGTTCTCATCTGATAATTGGAGTGAGGTAATTTCCTTGTTCACACCTATTTAAATCATATATGCTCTCATATATGTCACCATAAATGTCTCCAGGTGTATAATTTTATCACTTATTTTAAATAGGGTGGGACAGTTTTCTAGGCTGTCCCCCCCCAATTCTTACATTAAAAAAATTTTAATAGATAAAAGGAGGGTGACTAATTAATGACTAGAACTTCTTGATAGGGTTGGGAGAGCCCTTTAGGAAGTGAGTATGAGAAGAAGAGACCAGGGCTTGGAGAATGGGGGAACAGGCAAGATCGTCTGTCAAACAGAACTTAGAGGAAAACAATAAATAACTACAGTGAGTCCCATCTAATGATCAAGTAGGAGCAGATTGAGTGAGGTGCAAGTATTTGCACCTCCACCCTCATTATACTTAGAGAACTATCAAAATGTCACTACCCCCATATTCATGTAGGTGTAATGGGGAAATTCCCATTATAGAAGAAAAGAGCAGAGAAATAAATAAAACAGAAACAAGTAGAAATGTCACTCTCAGCTTGCATCCCTGATGCAACTTTCATTTTTTAATTTTACTTAATTAGTAATCATTATTTATTAATTAAATTGCAGTAACCAAAGTTGAATTATTTGGCATGATAGTGGGGATGGGAGTCGAGAAATGAAGAGGAAAATTGAGAGGGATAGTTATTCCAAAGGAAATGAAGGCTCAATCAAGATAATTGAAGCGACTTGAAAATATTCAAAGTTGAATTCTGGTTGCTTTCTGCATAGAAAATCTCAGACTTTAAGCTCCCTCTAGTGACCAGAAGGGATATTCCAGTCTACCAAAAGGTTGAGAGCCGGGCAAATGTAGTCAGAAAGGCAATGGCTCAAGGAGTGTCACCATCTAGTGACTCATTTGAATATTGTACAGAGGCACCCCTGAACCGCCTCACTAGATTTTCTTACTTAACTGAAGGGAGATAGCACTGAACCAATTGCCATATTAATTATGCAGAAGCTAATTAGCAAAGTCAGGAATTGACAAAAGAGTAAGGAACAGAGGCCACTGCAGTTCCCCCACAATCTAATCCATGGTCCCCCTTTTTTAAGTACTTTCCACCTAAAGGAATAGATGGAATACATCAATGATTGCCTGGATTATTTTAAGTCTCACTCTGAAACAGCGATCATCAGTTATTAAAGATGGTGTGCTCTACTGTGCTTGGACAGAATATCATAAGGGACAATTATGTTCTAGTTATTTTAAAGGAAATTTTCAACATCTACCTCTACTGCTTATGCAAAGATTAGATAGCAGTGAACTTGACTTAGAAAGTGTACTTATATGTAACATTGACTACCTAGACTCTCCCCTGCCTGAAGCTCAGGTAGATTAGATCACACACACACACACACACAAACCCTCTACTCTAATACCCTCCCTTAAGGGAGTTGTCAGTGTCTAAGCTCTCTGCCATGGACTCTACACCTCACTGATGGTGCTCCTCAAAATGTAGGAGATGCTCCCCTACACCCCAGTTCCATTTAGCCACTAACAATCATATTAGCTTTTACACAGGGGCAGCTAGGTGGCGCAGTGGATAGAGCACTGGCCCTGGAGTCAGGAGTACCTGGGTTCAAATTTGACCTCAAACACTTAATAATTACCCCATTTGCCTTCAAAAAACTAAATATATATATATATATATATATATATATATATATATATATGCGCTTCAGAAAGTATAATCACAACTATACAAAATTACGCCCTTACATGTGGGAGGGCATGGTCCCTCATCCCCTTAACTCTTGGTCTCTGGTGAGGGGAAAGAAAAGTATTAGGTTCTCAGTTTAGCTCAGTTCCTACAGAACACAGTCCTGGTTCCAAGTCACTCAGTCCAGACATAGCAGCTTCTCACAGCTACTGTGCCGAACTGGTTGACTGCATTACCCTGCTTGTTCCAAAGGCTCAGGCACCTGAACCTGAGAACAAATGACACAGAACAGAAACAAACACCACCAGTCCCATTTCTTAGAGCCAGGATAAAAGAAGAGGAGAAAAACTTTTCTTCTCCTCCCAACATTTCAGTTCATGGTATCTACTGTGGGTGACAGTTGATAAGAGCTGCTGAAAAGGGAGCAGCAGAAAAGAATGCAGAAAAGAATGAAGCCAGACTAGCTCAGTTATAAAGCCAGTTATAAAGACAGATGTAGTCTATCAAAGAAGGCTCTCCCCACCCACATGGTAGGGGACTAGGAGACCTCCTTGTTAAGCAATCTAGACATGCTCCAAAGGTTCCTTAAAGGTGCCTCTAAGTTTCATATATATAGTTATATTATTATTATTAATATATGGGTTATATTATTATTAATATATGGGTTATATTAAAGTGAATTCAAAACCAGGAATAAAAACCCATAGTCTCAAATATCTGTTTGCAAATGCCCTAACTTTAAACAACAAACAGAATGAACTAGAGGTCTTAACACAAAGAGGCAAATTTGATATTGTTGAGATTTAATGGGATGAAGCCATCATCATAATAAAACTCTAATCAGGTACAACTTCTTCATAAGAAACAAGGCAAGGTAAAGGTAAAGAAAGGTAAACAAGGTAAAGAAAATCTACTCATATCAGAAAATGAAAGAGCCAGAGTGGATAAGAATGTTGGAGGGCATTGGAGTAAAGCTGAATGGATAAATTACAGAAGGAATTTCATCAGCTTAGTATATATGACAGAGCAAAAGAGGATAGATATGGAGTTTGAGAAATAAATCACAAGTCCAGTAGAGAGGCATGAAATGGTAGTGGTGGCAGATTTAAATTATCCAGGCAACTGCTGGAGCTGTCTCTGTCAAAAGTAACTGATAACTTTTTAAAACTTTAATTATTTCCCTCTAGTTTTATGTCTTTTCCTCTTCTACCCATGAAGGTTTTCTTTGTAACAAAATTATTTTTTGATTTGTTTTGTTTTAAAAAATGGATATTCTAGAAAAACCAATCATGTCAGCCACAATTCTTTACAATTTTTAATTGATGTTTTCTGTTTCTTATGCACCAGAGCATTCCATGTATTCCTCCTCCCTCCAGATCTAATCAATCACAATCAGAGGTCTCTATGTCTTTGCATGAAAAGAGAACAACAAAGTAATAGTTTTTTGACATGCTTTAATAATAATCTCATCCTTCAGAGGATGAAGGAACCAACAAGAGAGAGTTCTGTTCTGGATCTAACAGGAAAAAAACTGATAACCGAAAAGGAAATAAAGGAAATACAAGAAGTAAAGTTGGTGGTAGAGAAGAAGAGAAAACTCAGGTATGGCTAGATATGACCCCTAATTTTTAGGAAAATTTATCTCAAAGAGTTCAAATAAATGGATCAGATCCCTTAGACTAAAGTTATTCACTGAAAAATCCATTGAGCATGGATGAAAAACTCTCAAAAATGAAATCCTGGAGTCCCAAAATGAAACAATTTTGATAAAGAGAAAAAAAAAGGGAGCTGTTTGTGGAAGACAATGTGAATACACAGAGAATTCACCAACTTCCTCAGATTTTATATATGTATGTATATAAATATATAGTAATATAACATAAGAACAAGTCAAAGATATATATATAATATAAGGATATATATATATATATATATATATATATATATATACTTATTTATCCAAGGATAAATACCAAAACTTAGCACAATTCTATAAGAAATGTGCCTAAACAATAGTTAATATTGGAGGACCTGGGGGCGGCTAGGTGGCACAGTGGATAGAGCACTGGCCCTGGAGTCAGGAGGACCTGAGTTCAAATTCAACCTCAGACACTTAATAATTACCTAGCTGTGTGACCTTGGGCAAGCCACTTTAACCCCATTGCCTTGCAAAAATCTAACTATAATCTAACAAAATCTAAAATAAACCAGGCAGCTGGGTTGAGTAGCAGTCTTAGAAATTTTCTTTTTTTAACAATGTGGGGATTGATGACTGAGGAGGAAAAGATTCAAAAATCTTTCACTATTAGAGGTAGAGCTCTGAAATGGTACAGCCATTTTAGAAAGTAACTCTTTGAATTAGAGATTCTATTATCATGTTTATACCCCCCAAGGAAGTCCTTGATAAGAAAAATAACCAAATATTCTGAAATATTTAGAAAAACACTTTTTGTGATAGTTAAAAAAATGGAAACAAAGTCAGAGAACAATACACAAAATTGTGCTACATAAATGTAATGGAATGCCATTGTGCTTTAAGAAATAATGCATAAGACAAATATAGAGAAGTTTGGAAAGATCTTCATGAACTGATGTAGAATGAAATAGGAAGAGCCAAGAAAACAATATATGCATTAAACTTGTTAGTTATTTTCAGTCATGTCCAACTCTTTATGATGTCTTTTGCAGTTTTCTTGGTAAAGATACTGGATTGATTTACCATATCCTTGCCCTGTTCATTTTATTACAGATGAGGAAATTGAAGCAAACAGGGTTAAGTGACTTTCTCAGGGACACACAACTAGTCTGAGACCAGGATTGCACTCAGGAAAATGACTCCAGACCCCATGCTTTATCCACTGTACCTACCCCCCTTATAAACTATAACTATGTAAATAGTAAATGTAAATAGCAAGAACCACACACCAAAAAAATCAAAAGAAAAATGTAACAAACTTATAAAGCTCAAACAGGACTCAAAAGATGATTCTGGGAAGGTGGTAGAATGGAGCAGAAAACTTTCAACCCTCCAAATTTCCTCCACAAAAAAAAAAAAGACTATTACTTCAGAGCAACAGAAATATACAACATGAATCAGTTGTCCTCCTAAGACAATTTCAGAAGGCCCCAGAAAAAAAAAATCTGACCTTCAGGGACAGAAGTTCAACCTAAGTGAAGTGCAAACATCTCTAGATCACTTCTTAGAATCCATAACCTAGTCCAAAACAATAAACCAGGCAGCTGGGTTGAGTAGCAGTCTTAGAAATTTTCTTTTTTTAACAATGTGGGGATTGATGACTGAGGAGGAAAAGATTCAAAGATCTTTCACTATTAGAGGACACCAGTCACAACTGTGCTGATCAGACATGTCCCAGGTTATGACTTGGGGAGCAGGAACTAGCACAGATCTGGTACATGCAGAAGAGAAGGTCAAGGGACCCTGTTTGGTTGTGGACATTTGCAAGAGAGCAGAATCCCTGGTTTCAGTTCCAAGGCAGAAAGATAACAAAATCCTTTGTGGGACACTATGGCTGGGAGCCCTAGCTTTGGTTTAGAAGTGGAGAGAAAAGTCTAAGGTTGGGCCCAAGACAGACCTCAGAAAATAACAATAAGAAGAACCTGAGTCTTGAGCCATCATTCCCCATATCTTGGGACTACAACTTGACTACACTAACAGCTGCTAAAAAATAAAATCAGACAAAAAATAAAGAAATAAAACTGAGCAACCAAAAGGAGAAAGAATCCAAGCATAAATAATTACTAAGGGAAGAGAAAAGATAATGATTCATATTCAGAGGAAGATATTGGAGGTTAAAAAAACACTCTTTCTTCAATGACAAACATCAAATGATCCGAAGCCCAAAAATGTTCTTGGAAGAATTTAAAAAGGACTTTAAAAATCAATAAAAGAGTGAGGAAAAATTAGGGGGGAAGGGCAGCTAGGTGGTACAGTAGATAGAGCACCAGCCCTGGAGTCAGGAATATCTCAGTTCAAATCAGACCTCAGACACTTAATAATTGCTTAGCTGTGTGACCTTGGGCAAGGGACTTAACCCCATTGCCCTGCAAACAATAAAAAATTTAAAAAATAAATCATATTAAAAAATTTAGGGGAAAAAAGAGCAATCCAAAAAGCTCATGAAAAGAAAGTCAACTAATTAGAAATAGATAATCAAAAACTTAAGAAAATAATTCCTTGAAAATTAGAATTGGCCAAGGGGAAGTTAATGACATTCTAAGACACCAAAAAAGCTTAAAACAAAAAATCAAAAGAATGAAAAATAGAAGAGAAAGTGAAACATCTCATCAGAAAAACAACTGCTCTGGAAAACAGACCAAGGGAAATAATATAAGAACAGTCAGATTACATGAAAATTATGATTTTAAAAAACTGATAAAATATTGCAAGAAATTATCAAGGAAAATTTCCCTGAAATCCTAGAAGAAGAAGGTAAAGCAGAAATGGAAAAAATCCCCAGGCACCATCTGAAAGAGATTACAGGAGAAAAACCTACCTGAGCATCATAGTCAAGTTTCGGAGCTCCCAGGTTAGGAAAAAAATATTCAAAGCAACAAGGAAAAAAAATTGAATATGGATTGCACAAAACATAGCAGTTACTATGTAGAAGGATCATATATTCCATAGAGCAAAAGAGTTGGGTTTATGACCAAGCATAACTTACCTAGCAAAGTTAAATATAATCCTCAATTAAAAGAAGAAAAAAGGGATATTTAACAAACTAAAAGACTTTCTGGTTTTTGTGAGAGAAACCTCAAAACTTAAGGGAAATTGTGATATATAACATCCAGGAGAAATTTAAGATTAATATTAAACACAAATTATAAGGGACTAAATAAGGTTTATTTCGTATATAGAACTGAGACCCTCCACAATAATAGGGAAGTTAGGAAAAGAGGAAGGTTTGAAGAGAAAGATGAGTTCAATTTTGAACATACTGGGTTTAGTATGTCTATAGGACATCCAGTTTGAGATGTTTATTAGACAGAGGGCAGATGAGACACTGGAGATAGGAAGAAATGTTAGGATTGGACAAGAATATCTGAAAGTCATCTGCATAGAGGAGGCAATTGAAACCATGGGAACTTATGAGAATCACCAAATGAAAGGTGAAAATATTAGCAGTTCTCTTACGGTTATCATCATTATTTGAGTAGTTTGAAAGACTTGGGCTGAGCTGAGTATGATGGGATGATGCTAAAATTAAATAAAAATATTTTAAGGAGAGATAGAAGAGGGAGTAATTATCTCATACAAATAAGGCATAAAAATGGGAAAACTGATACAGAAGGAATTAGTAGAGGAGAGGGTAGGAGATTCTGGAACCTTACTCATTGGGAATGAGTTAAAGTAAGTCTTCTAAATTTAGAAATAAATAAGAGGGTGAAGGAATAGGAAAAAGGATAAACTTTTAAAAGGTAGATTAAGGAATTGGGGGGCAAGGTAATGGGTAGAAGTCCAGTCATTTTCTTTTTTCTTTTTTTCTTGTGAGCAATGGGGCTAAGTGACTTGCTCAAGGTCACATAGTAAGTATTAACTATCAAATATGAACCCAGATCCTCCTAATTCCAAGGCATGTGCTCTATCCACTACTGTACCTAGCTGCCCCTAGTCCTGTCATTTACCCTCCCTCATCAATAAACTCTAATGACTCCCTATTACCTACAAAACCAAATATAAAATCTTCTGTTTTGTTTCCAAAGTTATAACCTGCCTCCTTTACTCCTCTCCATATACTTTTTGATCCAATGACACTGGCCTCTCTGCTGGAGGCTGAGCTTCCATAAAACTCCATCCAATTTTAGGCATTTTCTTTGTGTCCCATGACTGGAATGTTCTCTTTTCTCAGCTCCACCTCCAGGCTTCCCTGATTTCTTTCAAGTCTCAGCTGAAGTCCTACCTTCTGCCAGAAGCCTTTTCTACTCCTCCTTAAATCCTAGTGCCTTCCCTCTGACACTCTTCCCTGGTTTATCCTACTCTCTCTCTTTTTTTAAATATATACAGCTATTTGCTAGGTTCCCCCCCCCATTAGACTGAGTTTCTTGAGAGTAAGAATTGGTTTCTGCCTTTGTATCTCTATCAATTAGCACCAGTAGGCGTTTAATAATTATTAACTGAATGACTGAATGACATAGGTTTCCCTCCTCCCCCCCCCCTTCCCACCACAAATCTACCTCACTACACACAGTCTTTTCAAACTCAGAGATTGAGAAAGAGAATGAAAAGGGGTAAACTGGTCTAACAGCTCACTTTTATGTAGTGTGAGAAATAGAGGCAACAATCCATCCCCTTGACTCTCAGTCAAACAAGTTTCCTGCGTCCTATCAAAAAAAAAGAGGTACCATTATGTACGCCCACATTCCAAGGGGAGGTGTCCCTTAGATGGCTTGGAAGAGAGGATGAGATTCTGTCATCACATCGATTGGAAACCTTATGAAATTGATCATTTTAGACTAAAATCTAGGTGAACTCTAACTAGTCATGGAATAAGTATTTATTTATATTAGAGTTTTATTAACAACCTTGCCAAAAGTGATCCAGTGGATAGATCTCTGGACCTGGAATCAGAAAGACCTAAATTTAAATACTAATACAAACCCTTCACAAGCTTTGTAAACTTGGTTAAGTCACTTAAGCTCTCTGTTTTCCTGTTTCTTCAACTGTGAAATGGGGACAGGGCGGCTAGGTGGCGCAGTGGCTAGAGCACCGGCCCTGGAGTCAAGAGGACCTGAGTTCAAATGCGACCTCAGACACTTAATAATTACCTAGCTGTGTGGCCTCGGGCAAGCCACTTAACTCCGTTTGCCTTGCAAAAACCTAAAACAATAGAAAAGAAATGGGGATGAAAATGGCCCCTACCTCCAAGGGTTGTTGTGAGGATTAAATGAGACAATATTTGTGAAACATTGCGACATAACTGATACTATGTAACTGTTATCTGCTATGATTTGTATTATTAAAAAAGGGAAATGAACTTCACCTAGCGACTGTGGTGTGTTGTTGAGGGAGCCCTGACGCTCAGTCACTCCCTCCTTTGCTCTCCGGCCAACCTACACACACTACCTGTACAGGTAAGGACACACACCTAGGAACAAGCGAGTCTTGGGCTTTCCCTTTGCTCCCAGTGGAATGTATGGGTGGGGCTCTGAGTTCTGCCGTTCCCGTCCTCTGAGGTACTGTCCGCCAGGTGAGGCTAGGTAAGGGTTAGGAATCAACCAATGGAGGCCGCAGGAATAAGAGGGACCAATCTGGGAGGGGAAGAGAAAAGAGAGAGCTTCTCATTGAACCCCTCCCACATCCCGGGGCGGGGCAGGGGAGAGGAGGATTGGAAGCAGGGGGCGTGCCCACGAGCGCGGGGGCGGGGCCTGCAGGCCGGGCTGTGGGCGGAGCTCGGTCCAGACCCCTCCCCGGAAGGGGCGGGCGCCGGAGCTCCCGGAAGTGCCGCCTGAGAGGAGAAAGGGGATTGGGCCAAACCGGAGGCGGGGGCCGGGCTTCCCCGCGCACGGTGCTCGGATTGGCCCAGATGCTCAAGCTCCGCCTCGCCTCCGGTTTCCACAGCAACGGGTCCAACAGCTGCTGCTGAGGGCGGCGAGAAGGAGCGGGTCCGAGCAGAGCCGAGGCAACGGGGCCACCTTCGGCCATGAGCTCGGCCGACGTGGACGAACACGTGTCCCAGCGCTACCTCATCAAGCGGCGGCTCGGGAAGGGGGTGAGAGACCCGGTTCGGGGGGCGCCCCCGGGCCTGCCCCCAGGAGGAAACACGCCCCTGCTGGCCTCAAGGGGCCCCCAGAGCTGATGGGCCCCGGCTCGGGCTAGGAGACACCCCCTCCTGTCCCCAAAGGGCCACACCCTGGGAGCCCCCCCAAGAGGATATGTTATATATGTGTATGTATGTATATGTATACCTCCTCCTCGAGAGGCCCCCAGATCTAATGGGTCCCAGAACTCTGCCCTTGGGGAATCCTCCTCTAAGGAGATACACACTCTTATTCTCAAAGGGCCACCCCCACCCCGTGCAAGAAAGAGACATCCCCTCCTGGGGTCCCAATATCTGAGGGGAGCTGAGGGTCCACCCTTCAGGGAGCCCCCTGAGGAGAGGCACAGCCTTGTCTGTCTAATGATCTGGACCCCCATTCTCAATGAGTTTAATGAGTAAAAATAGTCCCTGTTTATCCTCAATGGGTCCCCTTATCTAATGGCTACTCAGAGCACTAGCCTCAGTGAGCCCCCTCTCTAAAAGGGAAACATAACCCTGCCTGGTCTCTCTAGACCTCTGTTCTCTGGGAGACTCTGTTAAGGAGATCCTGGTGTAAAGCCCTTCTGTATTTAAGGAGCCTCTGTCTGTGAAAGACCCAGGGGTCTACCCTTGGAACCCTCTTGTTTAAGGAGTTATACCCATAACTTTCCCATAACTTGCCCCCTCTGGGGGCAACTAGGTAGTAGCGGATAAAGCACCTGCCCTGGAGTCAGGAGTACCTGGGTTCAAATCCGGTCTCAGACTTAATAATTACCTAGCTGTGTGGCCTTGGGCAAGCCACTTAACCCCATTTGCCTTGCAAAAAACCTAAAAAAAGAAAGAAAAAGCAAAGGGCCTGTAGAAAACTCAAGGACTTGCCCTCCAGAGAGCTTCTTACTTAAGGGAGTAACAGTCTTGAACCATCCACAAGGAGTCCTATGAGCTAAGGGAATCCATGGACTCAGGCTCTAGTCTCATGGAACTGGCATCCTGAGGGGAATAAACTGCCCAGCCTGTACTTAAAGCTCCTCTTGTCTTTGGGACACTCGGGGAGGTGGTCTCAGGGAGATACTTACCTGTCTTTATGAAGTCTTTAGACTTTGTGGGGAGGAGTACTCTCATGGAGCCCCTAATTTTTTTGGGAGACCAAATACTGCTCAGTTCAAAATAGGGGAGGTAAGGCATTGCAGAAGATTATAGTGTCAAATAAGTGTAAATAAAGAAGGGCAGTTAGGTGACACAGTGACTAGAGCACTAGTGCTGGAGTCAGTAACCAAATTCAAATTCTGCCTCAGACACTTGATCCTTGCTGTGTGACCCTGGGCAAGTCACTTAACCTGATTGCCTCACAAAAAACAAATCCCCCCAAAAAGTATAAATGAAGCACCAAAGCATTTTGCTTTTTTACAGCAAAAAAAAAAAAAAGGCTGCATATGTGAGTTGTGTAATGTACTATCACATGCCAATTTTACTCCATTGGATCTTTCCACATACTTAGGGTCATATCTCCTTCAGATACTCCTTGACTGTAGAGATCTCTGGCTAAGCCACGAAGTTAACTTGGGCCTCTTGACCTAGAACAAGCTAGAGTTTGGGAACTGAAGAACAAGTATGGTAGGATTTGTAAGAGAAGGGGTAAGGAATGTATTGAAAGACCACCACCAGTATCATGATATGTAGATGAGTCCATCCTAGTGGGGAGGGCCCTGGGTCACCCTACCTTCCAGGTCCTATCGAAAGGAAAAGGCACAGTTTCTATTCTCCCAGGCCTATGGCATCGTTTGGAAAGCTGTAGATATGAGGACAGGAGAAATTGTGGCCATCAAGAAGATCTTTGATGCCTTCAGGAACAAAACAGATGCACAGGTAAAGGGGGTAAATGGAGAAATGGAAATTTTGAGGGGAAGGAAAGGTGATGATAGAAGGGACAGATGTGTTGGGGAAATGAGACTGGTAACATCACATATCACTAGCAATGCCCTTTGTGTTTTATTACAGAGAACATTCAGAGAAATCATGTTTCTCCAGGTGAGCAGCTCTGATATGACATGACCTAGCCTCATGCTGACAGCCCTCCTTAGTTACATAAATACTGCCCCAGGTTCATGCTTACTTGGGTGAACTTGCAGATCTCATTGATATGGTTACTCTCTTCAGTGGCTCAGACTAATCTGTATCTAATCAAATTCATCCCCTATCAGAAACCTCCTAAGGGAAACTGTTAAGGAACATCCTCTGCTTCCATGAGAGTCTGACCTTACAAAATCGCAAAATTTCAAAATTAAAAGATATCTCAGTGGCCATTTAATCCAACAAATATCCCCTCTCTGTAATAACTAACAGTCTTCTAAATTTTGCTTGACAACCACTGTGCCTTAGAAGAATCCATTTGGCAGCTGTGTAGAGGAGAGCCTGGTTATAAGTTCATATGAAGAAGATTTGATGAGCTTAATGGATTACAAACTCAACAATGACATGAAATCCAAATATGATGACAAGATCTTTTAGGCTGTATTAAGGAGAATCAAAAAATCAGATGCTATATCTACTATACCCTGGCCGAATCTCAACTGGAGCAGCAATATTCAGTTTTGAGCACCACATTTTCAAAGGACATTGACAAATTGAAGAACATCCAAAAAAAGGCAACTAGAATGATAAAGAGACAAGAAAACATGCCATTTCAGAATTGATTGAAGGAAATGGGAATATTTGACCTAAAAAAGAAAAGGCTATCACACAATCTTTGTTTTCAAGCATCTGAGATTGTCATAAGAATGAGGAACTAGCGTTCTTTAATTTAGCTAAAGAAAAAAGAAGTAGGAATCAGGTAGAAGTCCTTGGGAAGCAAATCTCATTTTTATGCTAGAAAAACATCCTAACAATTAGAACTATTCAAAAGTGAAATGAACTGCCCCGGGAAGGATGTTTCCTCTTCATACAGAGCAGAGAAACACTTATTGAAGATTTTGTAGGGCAGAAATGACCAGCAAGCCATATATGGACCAAAATATGCCTATGGCCCAAACTAGATTAAAATGTAATTGGGAAATATTTAACAAATAAAAATATAATAAAATATGTCATTGCATTTCAAAATTCAGTAAATATGAACTTCATAGTGATCCCTATGTACAAATTAGTAGTGGCTCTTTCTATGAGTTTTAACATCCTTGTAAAAGGTGTTCTTCCTAGATGAGACTAGATGATGTTTAAGGTTCTTTCCCTTTCTGAGATGATTTGATTCTCTACTTCACATAAGTAGTATATAGATTCTCTTTAAAGTGTTAGAGACTACCCTCTTTAAAAGAACCCTTTTTCAAGAGGCCCTGAGAACCAAGGAAGACTTCTGATTGACTTGTCATCTTGCCCCTAAACAAGAAAGCCAAATGCACTCTGGACCACCAAGTCAGTGTCAGCCAAGCTTTTAGGTAGCTCTTGCCAATCTTTGCTTCCTGACCTTTCACCCTCAGGAGTTTGATAACCATCCCAACATCATCCGCCTTCTGAATGTCATCAGGGCAGAAAATGACAGGGACATTTACCTAGTATTTGAATCCATGGGTGAGTGAGTTCCCTTTTCTTCATGCCTTGAAATTTGTATACTTAGGTGAGTGGATCTTTATGTTCTTATCTCATCCTGTCCCCCCAAATTCCCACTCTCCTGACCACTGAGCCCCATATTTTCCCTGCAGACACAGACCTGCATTCTGTCATCCGGAAGGGGAACCTGCTGAAGGATATTCATAAGTGTTACATCCTTTACCAACTCCTATGTGCAACCAAATTTATTCACTCGGGAAATGTCATCCACAGAGATCAAAAGGTGAAAACCCTAGGGCCCATTCACTCCCACCTTCTCCCCTCTCTTCTTACTGACACCTGCTTCACCAGATCTCTATATCACTGATTACCTCAGAATCCTCATTGATTCCTACCCTAGGGTCCTTACACCTAACAAAAAGGAAAGAGGTAAAGTTTTCTGTGACATAAAATTCTAGATTTTTCCTACCATCTCAAAAATAAAACACTTTCCCAGAAGTTCACAAACATCCATTTATCATATTGTGCTTCATATCATCCTATTAAACTCACTTTTTTCTTCAAATCCTCGTCTTTAATCTCAAGATACCCATTTCACCTCCAGAAAGTCCTGTTCATTATTCCTTTGGTCCTCACACCTCCCCCATAACATTACACCAGTTTTCCAAACCTTTATGTATATACACCCAGGATCCTTAAACTTCCCACGCCCCTTAGCCCTCCAATATTCTTCTGGATGCTGACTGTTGTGTAAAACTCTGTGATTTTGGCCTTGCACGTTCCCTGAGTCAACTTCATGAGGATCCAGGGAATCCAGCCCTGACAGAGTATGTGGCCACACGCTGGTATCGAGCCCCGGAAATCCTGTTATCTTCACATCGGTAATGGGGTGTCCTGAAGAGGGGTTAAATATCAGGAAAACAGGGATTGGGAGGTGGACTGCTACTTTCATACTGAAGATCCTATTCTTCCTATTCTTCTTACCTAGCATTTCCTTACCCCTACCTTTGTTCAAGACTTGTCCACTTTCTTCTCCACCAAACCCAGGCATACTGTCATCTTTACCCCACCCCGACTTCTGTTGAAGCCCCATCCTTGCCTCATCTTTCTCCTTCATCCTAGACATATCTTTACTCCCGACCCTGCAGGTACACACAGGGTGTAGACATGTGGAGCTTGGGCTGTATCCTGGGGGAGATGCTACTTGGGAAACCTTTGTTCCCAGGAACTTCTACCCTCAACCAGCTTGAACTAATCCTGGCAGCCATCCCAGTCCCAAACAAAGAGGGTGAGCACTTATTAAGGAAGTATATTCATCCTAGCCCTGACTGACATTCCAGCCAAGTTACTATATAATCACCAAGTAGCTAGACATTTCCCTACCCTTCCAGATCCTTTATGCTATATGGCCTAATCATAGAGAGTGAGATTGAACAGGGAATTGTTGATCCTGGCCCCAGTTAGAGAAAATGAGACTGAAGTTGGAGTGGGAAAATCATCCTGTTCCCTACAGAACAAGTAGTAGGTAGGGAGGAGGTGATTTTCCCCAGGACCACTTTTCTGTTTGTCCCATATGTCCACTTTAATTCCTCTACTGCCTTCTTTTTGAAACCAGATTTCCTGTCCATTGGCTCAGAATACAGTGCTTCTGTCCTCCACCGCATGGGCTCTCGGTAAGTGTGAGCCTGAAGGGAAAGGGTTTATGCAGGATTGATTTTATCTTATTAATAAACTTGAATCATTCATTCAGTGTTAGGTATAGAAAATGATTCTAAATAGTGATCACATTGTCTTCTGAGGGAGAGGCCAGAATGATCACTGGAATGTGGGACTTCTTTGATGAAAAAAGACATTTCTCAAGCAAAAGGATCCCATCTAGTTTCCTACCACCTGTACTGAGTAACTTTTCACTTCCCACTCTGCAGAGTATCAAAATATGGAATATTTATCCTCCAAAAACCCTGACTTGGGGATCACACCTATTTATCCTCTTCCTCCTTCTTCTCTTTTTCTTCCATCTTCTCCTGTTTCCCCCCCCTTCCCTTCCATCCTCCTCCTCTGTTCCATCCTCCTCCTCCTCCTCCTCTTACCTTCTCTTACCTCCTATTTTCCCTACCACCATTCACAATTATATTTTACTATATTAGTGAATTTTGAATTATAAATTATATAGAAAGAAATGTTTCAATTATAATTCCACATTTATTCAATGACTGTATAGACACTAGGATTACAAAGATAGGAAATTATTCTTCCCTGTTTTCTAGGATTTTCATCAATTAGATGTATTACATGTATTTTATCTGTGTACAAGGAAGAGTATACTAGAAACAATGGAGAGATTGAGACAAAATACTCTAAGAAAAATCTGAGGAAAGAGAGCTCTAAAAACCTGGAGGAGGGTGACCCCTTGACCAAATCTCAGAAGAAGAGAATTTTTGATCAATGAAGAAGAGAGAACATTCTCTGGTGGAGAACCTGTGGTGATGCACAGAGGTGGGAGAGAAGTTAAAAAGTATGGTTTCAAAGGGAATAAATCAACTCATTCAGTATTTAGTGATCAAATTCATTAGAAACAACATTTATTATTTATAGCAAGCAGCTGGATAGAGGATAATTTCCTGATATGGAGATCTTGCTATCCAACTAAATGTTCCAGTTAAGCACAAGAATTCTGGTCTTTAAACATTCAGAGAATTCTAGATAATTATTTCAGACTAGAAAGCTTATATTAAAGTTATAAATTTTTTAAAAAGATGGTTTCTCTTTAGAGAAACCTTTATAAAGAAGGGAAATCAAATCAATGATATATTTTGTATTATAAGATTATGACTGTAACATGGAACTTCATTAACTCCAGGATGAAATATAGGTTTTGTAAATACAAAGATTCAAGAAATAGCCAAATATAAAAGCAAACCCAATCGAAGAATAAAAATTGTTACTATCATCTGAAACCTGAAAACAATTATTTTTATTCTAAGAATAAAACTTAACTAACTCCTTTCAAACATCAAAATGTATTGTGTAACCTCAGGACAATTTAATATACTACTCAGAATATTCTGCAATTAATTACACATGAGACAATATTAAAGAATTTTAGTGCAAATCCCCTGATCATTGTCACCACCCAAAGGGTTCATGAACTACTAAATGAGACCCACTGCCTTATGTTATCTGCCAGTATTGATATATATATATATATATATATATATATATATATATATATATATGCAATTCATTCTTTTAACTGCAGAGGTTTTTCAAATAAGCATTAGACTTTTCTTAATCTTTATTTCATTTGTCCATAAATTGAGAGTTTCAAAAAGTATATTTAGGAAAGAGAAATTGTGTAAAATAAGGAGAGCAATCTGAAATAAGGCTGAGAGATGTAGTAGCCTGGAAGCACAGATACAGCAGCTTGCTGAAATTACATCGATATAGAGACAGTGTCCAAGATTGTTCCTGGTTCCTTTTGGACTCTGCCCTGTTCAGGTTCAATATTGTTCTAAAATCTGAGATGTTGATAAGTTGGAAAGAGGCCAGAATGGGTGGCCATGTTGGTGAAGAGTCTCAGAACCTTCTCATAGGAAAATCAATTGAAATAACTGGGGATATTTTGCTTAAAGAAGAGAAAACTTAGCAGGGACATGATAGCTGACTTCAAGTATTTTAAGAACTATGATAAGGAAGGAGTCAGTCTGGTCAATTTGACCCCAGAGAAAGTTTGTTGCAAAGAGACAGATTTAGGTTTAAAACAAGGGAAAATTTGCTCCTAATGAAAGTTCTACTTCAGTAGAATGGGGTAAAATAGGAGGGAGTAGCTCCCCCTCACTGGAGACTCTTCAGACTAGGGTTGAATAATCTCATAGTTGCTGTGTTGTAGAGGAGGTTTTCATTCAATTAAAGTTTGTAGTAAATAGTTTGTGGTTCCTTCTCAGATTTTGTGATGTGATTCCTGATGCAGATTTGAAATTCACTTGGCATTTGTCTTATACAGTTTTTCCACTAGTTCTCCAGGAATCTTTCCTTCCGTGTTTCCCCCTCTCCTTTCCCCTCAGCTTCCTTCCCATTATACTTGTCTATCCATCCTTTTCTCATCCAAACCTCCTGCCCTACTGCCTTCACCCCTCACTCATCCCACTCTTTCCCCCACCTCTCTGTATTCTATTGCTTCATTCAGATTAAACATATTCCATGAGTTAGGATTCCTGGGTTCAAGAGAACCCCAAAGTTTCTCAATTTATGAAAGCATGGGTCAAGACCTTTCACCACTCTGAGCTCCATTTTCTCCATCTATCCCTTCACTACCAACCTCTTGGGTGGTTGTAAGGAAATAAATATCAATGCATGATAGAACTGTGGGCTATTCTCCATCCCTGGAATTGATCTGCCATGGCCATAGCATTGGATCCCTTTGAGCTTAGAGGGCACAGTGAGTAACAGTGGAGCACCCAAATTTGGGAATATAACACTTGCCTCCAGCCAGCTAGTGTCTCTGGATTCCCGTTTCCCATCAACCACTCCTCCTGAGGCCCTTGACCTGTTGCAACGACTCCTGGTGTTTGACCCTGAAAAGCGGCTGACAGCAGATGAGGCTCTGAGGCACCCCTACATGAGGAGGTGGGGAGAGAGTGGGGTGGTTCAGGGAGGCCCCAGGAAGGCTGATGGGAAGGGAAGGTCAGAAGGGAGTGGGGAGGTCCTAGGTCAGGCTGACAATGAGACCAACACTGAGGTGCTAAGTATTGGAGAAGAGGGAGAGGGAACAATAAGAGAGCATAAGGCTGACAATAGGGATGGAAGAGGATTGGTTGAGGGAGGGAGGAAGTGATGCTGATGAGCTGATGAGAAAGGAGCCTATGTCTAGAGGATTCCCAGATGAGGCCAGATCAGCAACAGGTTCAGATAGAGAAAAGGCTGAGGTCATGGAACTCCTTAGAAAGAAACTGCCATAGCTATCCCCCTTATATGGGTAAATGGAGTGGAGGAGAGAAGAGCTCCCCAGGGGGACAATGAGCAACATCCACCTCTAAATTTCCTTCCAACCTCCTACTTCAGATTCCACTGCCCAGCCAAGGAACCAGCCCTGGAGCATGAAGTGATCCTGCCTGTGGATGACGGTGTGCAGCTCTCTGTGGTGGAGTATCGCAACAGGCTGTACAAGGTGACCTCCAGGAGCCTCAGCCCCTTGCCTCTTTCTCTGCCATACACACATGCATACAGACACAAGGATAGTCACATGTGTATACATGCAGTCCCCTGGAGGTGCAGATACACCACATGCATGTCAGTGAGCTGCATATGTATGTGTGAACACAAGCATAGCACATGTGTGTGCAGAGGAACACTCCAGCCACTACAGATATGGCATTAGGAATTTTCTTAAATCCAAATACTCTTCTACCTCAGGCTCCCCAAGAGGGTGACATGCATGGGTCCCTCCCCATGACCTTCTCACTATCACTCTTAAGTATTTCCTCAGTCCAGGAAATCCTTCATTTCAGGTTCTACATACACACATAAGTCACTCTCTTGCTCTCTGCCTAGACCCAGGTAATCCCCTACTCTTTACTTCCCTACTTTAAATACTTCCCAGAGGGACTCTGAAATGTCCCCTTCCTACAGATGATCTTAGAGCGAAGGTCAAACAATCGGCTTCAAAGGCAGGAGATTCAGAGAGAAGCCCTGGGGGACCTTCCCAGGTCAAGCTCTGTGCCCCTGCCCTCCCAGAAGGACCCCCTCCCGCAGAATTCTATTTCTGAGCTAGCCCAGGCTCCAGGGGAACCTCGGCCCTCTATCCTGAAGGAACGCCGTTCACAAATCCCTGGACCCAGACCACAGAGTGAACCCTCTCCCTGCCATGGTATGTGATCTCGGACTCCATCTCCTCATAGGTGACTTCTGATCTTAGGAAATGGTGTGACCTTGAATCTCTATCCCCATCCCCAATAGCTTGTGATTCCTTGACCCTTCAGTGTTTGATGTCTAATCTGAATCCATGGCAGGTTATCCATTAACCCAACCCCTTCCCCCTCACCAGTTTTATAACCCTTGACCTCATAGTCATGGTATTTGATTTCCCTGTCCAAAACCCCTTCACAAAGGTGTTACAACCCTGACCCTCACTGTGATGTGTTCCTTCCCCCCTACCCAAAACATAGACACCTTTGGACCTCAGCAGGGGTCAGCACCCTCCATCTGGTTACAACATCGAGGTTCCTTCGGGAAGAGGGGACACTCATTTTGGGGTGATGCTCGAACTCTCACTGGTCCCACTGGGGTAAGTTTATTCCTTTCTATTTAACGAACACCTACTAGATAGTGACTTAAACTGCACTTTTCTGGGTTAGGAAAGCACAGAGGGAAAGGAGTTCCCTACCCTCTGAGATCTCAGTGAAATCTGACCACATACATCACTAGAGTAGAAAAAAGAACATGGTCAGTGAAGTGCAAATTGAGGAGAGTGTGAGACCCAAGGGCGGACAGATCACTTCCATTTGAATTTAAGTGGTGGTGAGAGGTAAGGCTTCTTGGAAAAAATGGCAACAAGGCAGGATCTCTGCAGAACCAAGGGATTGCAGCAGGCCAAGTGTTCTGTTGCAGGAATAGTGACTTAGGAGATGTCCAGACATGGGAGGGTCAGTCAGTGAAAAAGCCTAGTCAGTAGTGTTCCAGTTTAGCCAGAATGTAAAGTACATGAAAGGGAAGAGTATGAGTGTGGGTGAGAAAAGTGGGACTGAGCAGGACCTTAAGTGCAAGACTAAGAAGGGGGTGTTTTCTCCTATGGACCAACAGGGAGCCACTGAAGGGTTTGGTCAAAGAAGGGCATTAGGTCTGAAGGAGCATTTCTTTGAAGGATGTTGGGAGGAGAGATTAAAAGCAGGCAGACAATGTTAAGAGTTGTCATAGTGGGAGAGGAAGAGATGGACACAAAAACTGTGGTAGAGCTAGATTCATCAGAATTTGGCAATTGGATGTGTGGAGTAAGAGAGAAGGATAAATATGTCCAAGATGACTGAGGAGTTGGCCCTGGAGGAGGAGGAGGAAGAAGAAAAAGAGGAGGTGGAGACGTCAGAAGAGATAGAAGAGAGGAGGAGGAGAAGAAAGAAGAAAGGGAGGGGGATAAATGTTACCAAAAAATTATGGAAGTTAGGAAATTTTGGCGGGAAGACAAGTTCAATCTTAAATATGTGAAATTGAATGAAGGACTTCCATGTGGAGCTATCCAGCAGGTATTTGAAAATAGGGCTTGGGGAGTTCAGAAGAAAGATTGAAGCTGGGAATGCAAGTCTGGGGATCATTGCATTAAAGGGAATGGCATTAAAAGAAAGTAGAAACAGAACAGAACCTTGAAGCATCAGGGATATTGCCAGGAGAATGAATAAACATGGCTAGACTGTTTCCTGGTCTAGCTCCCTACTTGTCTTCCTTTAGTCCCTCCACCTTCTTGGTACTGCAGTACTCTCAGGATATGATTGCTTACCTCGGGTAATAATCTCTGTCTGCACCAGTCCAGGGGAGTAATATGTCTGTTTTTAGGAGAAGCCAGGCATCAAATGGGGCATGCCTACCCTCTCCCTCTCTGCCCAAGCAGCAGCTGCAGCAACCAACCAGGCCCTAACGCGAAAGGACAGTTCCCTGATGGGTGTCATGACTTCCACAAGCACCAGGCTGGTGAGGCAATCCAGATGCAGAGTCCCAATTATTACTTTCCAGATACTGACTTTCTCTCCCTTTTAGTGGCATCTTCCTAACATTAAATAGCCTGACAGCCTGGATATAACATTAAGTAGCCTGACAGAACCTGGGTGTGAATCCCAGCTTGGCTAGGTGAATTTGACCAAGTCACTCATTCATCCTTTTTGCGTTTTAGCTCCTTATAAAATGAGGTCATTAATTAGAGTTCATGATCCCTAAGGTCCCTTCTCCTCTAAATCTTATGATCTTGATTATCCTACCCCCAACACTGATTATCTCTCCCATGGCATTATCCCTCCCCTGACATCACTGTCATTTCCCCAACACTAACTATTCACTCCCAATACTGATCCCCTCTTCCCCCATGAATTCTTTTTTCCTCTCAGGTCCCTCGCCTGCCCCCTGGCCCCACTCAAGATGCTCGAGTTGTCCTGCGGCCTGCTAAGAGGATGTTCCAATCCTCTGCTTCTCAAGGGTCTATAGGGGCAGCTAAGGCCTCCCTGGGAGGCTATTCCCAGGCCTATGGAACCATCTGCAGGTCAGCCCTGTATGGTCTGCCCCACTCTTACTCTTCCCTCCAGCCCCTCCCCCATGTACCTCCATCCTGAATCCTTCCTAGAGACATCCTAACTTTTCCCCATGTACTCCTTCTAGCCCTTGACTAGTCCCTATTTACTGCTCCCCCAGATATCCCCAGCCTCCCTCATTTCCATGAACTTCCTTCACCTGATCCCCATGACCCCCTGAACTCTTACTGAAGCTTCCTTACCCAGACATTTCCAATAGATAAGATCCCTCCTCTGATGTCATCCTCTCTGACTCACTCAATGGGATCTCTAGTTTAGGGAATGTTTGGCTTCAGCCATGGAAGTCTGTCCCCTTTAACCTTCCCATTATTTTCAACAATAAAGTCTCTGATTTTCTGTATGGTTTTGGTATTCCTCCAGCATAGGGAGTTGAGCTCCCTCATGACTTTCCTCTTCCTTCCCTCAGTCCAGGACTATGTGTCTCTACGAGTCTTTTTTTAATATTCTTTTTTATTAATTTTATTTTAATTTAAGGCACTGGGGTTAAATGTGCCCATGGTCACACAGTTAGGCAATTATTAAGTCTCTGAGGCTGGATTTGAACTCAGGTCCTCCTGACTCCAGGGCCAGTGCTCTATCCACTGTACCACGTAGCTGCCCCAAGTGACAGTCTTTGTCTGACCATGTGTCTCTTGGAAGGATTGCATGATTCCATATATCATGACCATGTTTTTACTTATTTTTTGTTTTTGCCCATATGCAATAATGTGTGTCTTAGGACAGGCTCAAGGTTTCTGACTCCAAGGGACTACTGAATCTTGAGGCTGGACCTCAGCCCTACAGTATCAGTGGGATACCAACTAGGACATTTGTTGTGCAAGAGGGTGTAGTTCACCAGGCATCTGAAAGTCTAGGAATGTCAAAAACCACAATACTTCCTTGAGACAGTATGACATACAGACACCTTACCTTCCCCATTAAATGGCCTGAATGGTTGAAAGTTGGAATAAAGTGGGGGGAGGACCAACTGTGCTAAGACTGGACTGTCTTTTTCTGGTATTTTCACTAGAGCTGGCTGACCTCTGACCCTGGAAATAGCTTTTCCAAAGCAGTGGCTTTTATAGTTCTTGGGTGGCAGAGAGGTAATTAAGGCAGCATTTCAGGGCTGGTTTCAAAAGAAGCAACTCCTTCCTCCTCTTTGCTACCTGGCAGAGCAGCCCACACCAAAGGTTTCCTTATCCCAAACTGGGTACACCCTATGTTTGGGCCCCCAGCCCTATCCAGGTGAATGCTGAGGAGGGAGCAGTGGGTGATGAAAGGGCCATAGGTTCAGGACAACAGAATCTTTCATATCCACCAACCCCATAATAGAAGACACAAAGAAAAATGGTGGTGGAAGTCAGGATCTGTGTGACTTCTGGGAGGGACCCTGTCAGGCTCACTCCCACTTAAACCCTCATTCTCTTACCAGGGTCTCATCTCTTCCTTGGTCCCCTAAGAAAAAGGCACTGATTCCTAGGGTGCAGTCACTCCCTGGTCTCCTACCTCAAAAGCAAAGAATTTCCTTCAGGCTGAAGGCTAAGACATCTGGTTAGTTCAGGCAGGTATGGAGCCCACTGAGGTCTCTAAGGAAGGGTTCTTCTTGACAGTAAATAACTGAAGAGAAAAGGTGGGAAGTAACATGACAAGAGATCTCCTATAGTCTGTCATTGATCTCTGGTCCCTGAGCTCCCTGGCTTCCTCACACCTTTCTCCTTCAGTCGGCCCTGCCCACATCCTGCACATACCTTTGGGAATGAGATACAGGCCCACACAGGTACTAACATTGGTCTAATGTATGATTCATCTCATGTGTCATAGGAATCCCAGACTGATTCCATCTCAGCATTTCTATTTAACCCTCTCCTCCTAAGACATTTCTGACAAGATGTTTGTGAAGTTGTGAAGAATCTAAGACAAATCCAAGACAATCAAAGCCAGGTTTAATAAATTCAAGTCTAATTTATTGATGCAGCAAATTAGTCTTCCCTCGTCCCTCCCACTCTCATCCCCTGCAGAGGGTCGAAGACACAGATACTGAGTCTGTGCCAGCCCCTCCCCAGCGGGAACATTCCCAGCACCTTTTGTCCATCATCATGGGTGTCCCTCTTCAACACCCAAAGAGACATGCATCCATCTAAGAATAGGAGAGATGCTAACTCAGAACCTCAGATAGCAGTGCCCCTCTTTTCTAGAAACCCAAACAGAACCCATAATCCCCCAGGATTCCACCTCATCCAACCTACAAATCAGCCAGCTTTTATTAAGTGCCTATTGAATATAAGACACAGTACCCAGTGCTGGGAAGACTTTGTAAATGCTACAGATAGGGTTCTCTCTTATCCCAAGACCTCTCCTGGGAGAAGGCATGGTGTCACGCACACACACACACACACACACACACACACACACACAAGATTGTCCATCCCATCTCTGTTAGAGAGGCCACTTGGTATAGTGAAAAAGAACACTAGACAAGGAGCCAAGAAATATGGTCTCTTCTTCCAACTCCACAGTTCCCTGGCTATATAATCTGGAACAAGTTACTTCTCCCAGCTTCTTTCCTCATCTGTAAAAATACCTCAGGTCATTATGGAATCCCTCAGAAGGATCCAATGAGATAGTGTGAGAATACTCTTCATAAACTGTAAAGTTCTGTTCAAGTGAGGATTTGTAACTTCCAAATTCCTCAGCCTGAGAGATGTACTAACAGACTGAGAAGAGAGAGAGGGATAGGCAGATACTTAAGCAGATCAGTGAAAGAAGGGATAGGCAGTTAAGTACAAGACTATGTGTCAGTAGAAGGTGCAGCATACACCTTCTAATTGAAGGTAAGGGCCTTTGGAATAAAGGAGGATATAGAAAATGAATGGATGGATACCCAGATCAATATAATTAGATGGGAAGATGGGAATAATCCTCCAGAAAGGTAAAGCTCACATTCCAAAGGCAGACAAAGTAGTAGCACATCATTGTGTGGGGACTGGGTGTGCCCAGGTGCACTGGATTTCTGAGCACATTAAAGATGGGGATGGTCCTCCACCCCTGGGCAATGATATCCCTCAGAAGCCCAAGGGAACATCCTGCTCTTCAGAATATATGCACCCTCTCCCCACCCTTTTTCATCCCACCCTGTTTAGAGATTTGGCATCTGGCTTGGTCATCAGACCCACAATGGAGTTGAGCATGTAACATGAGTCAGTGATAGTGACACTCTGGGCAGGAAAGATTGCCAGGGTGTTGGATCATTTCTTGGTCTTGAAGGTGCCTAAGATCTTGGGCATGAACTTGCCCACCTTGCGGTCCCTAGCATCAGCCTCTCCTGCTCCAGTCTCACCTGCCCCTGCCTCACTTGCCCCTGCTTCGTCCTTCTTACAGAAGACTTCAAAACGACTATAGACACGCTTTTCTTTCCGCATACTCTCCATCTTTCGTAGCAGGGTGTCTCGTTCTTCCAGGCTAGCCGGCAGTGTCCTGCTGAAGCGACTCTGACCCCCAAAGCTGTCTGAGCGGAAGATGGCTGAACATTTGTCCTTGTCAGACATCTCATGGGCCCGACTGACATCCAGGGCAGCAGCAGGTGAGCGGTATAGCTCAGGGCTGCTGTGGGCTGCACCACCTGTCCCTGCCCCTGATCCAGCCCCACTCCGATGTTTCTGGCTGTGAGCACTAATCTGTTCTAGTATCATTTTGGTGTCATCTCGAAGGTTACTACTATAGAGGGCATTGGCTGTGGCAGAGGTCAAGCGAGGCCTGGAGCCCCGTTCCTCTGTCCCTACCTCTGGGCTATCTCCCCGAGACAGTCGCTGGGAACCCTCGGGTTGCCCATTCTCCTGGGGCCCTAAGAAGCCACCCTCCTCCTCTAGCCGTTTCTCTCCCTTGGGACTTAGCAACTGTTTCAGCCGAAGTGAGCCCTTTCGCAGGAACTCCATAGGACTGGGCTCTTGTCGGCCAGCATCTTCCTCCCCAGGAGACCCTATCTTCTGGGTGTCCCCAGCAAATGTGAGGCTACTCCTCCGCTCAGGCACTGGGGGTATAGGACTACTCCTCCGTTCAGGCACTGGAGGTAGGGGACTGCCCCGCTGGTCAGGTGAAGCTGAGGTAGGGCTTCCCTTCCTTTCAGGATAGGCCAAAGTGGGGCTCCCCTTCCTTTCAGGGGCAGGTGGCACAGGACTCCCCTTCCTTTCGGGATAGGCCAAAGTGGGGCTCCCCTTCCTCTCAGAGGCAGGTGGCACAGGGCTCCCCTTCCTTTCTGGGTATGCTGGAGTAGGGCTCCCTCTCCTGTCAGGTATAGGACTCCCCCTCCTCTCAGGAAAGGCTGGTGTGGGGCTTCCTTTCCTCTCAGGTGGAGGACTTGCCCTGCCCTGGGTCAGGGCTGCTCTACCATCAGAAGCAAGAAATCGAGAGGGCAGTTTATCAGTACCCCGACCCAGGGTGTCAAGCAGCTGGGCAGCACTCAGAGTGGCTGCACCCGGCTGTCTCTCAGCCTCTTCATGCAGCCGACTGGCAAAGGAGTCACGTAGATCTAACAGGCAGCTCTCCAGGCTACGTCGCTCGCTCCCTGTACCCCCACTACCTGTCCCAGTCTCTTCCCGCCATGACTGCGACACTGCTGCTTTGCTAACAGTGACCACACCACCCGTTCTATCCTGGTCCCGGTCCCGATCTCTGTCTCGAGCTGGGCCCTTGTATTTCTCCAACAGTTCTGCCACCTTGGAGGATGAGGCTGTCCGAACAGTCTCACCACCCTCTCCCACTGTCTCACTGACTGTCTGCTCCTTCTGGAAGAGCTGAACTTTCTCATTTGCAGCCCCAACTCCAGGACCCTCCTTTTGGGATGCACTGAAAATGAGGGAGGAACGAAGCCGGGAGCTCCGCTGGATCAGGGGGTTGAGGCGGGAGCGGAATGAGTCCTGCTTAACCAAGCCTGTCCCATCAATCACCTCTCGCTCTGGGCCATCCCCCCCACCCATAGCCTTTGGAGGAAAGGGGCCCCCAGTCCTGAAAGAGGAGGGAAGTAGGTCCCCAGGCAAGGGATAGCGGCCAGGGGGATCACTCAGGACTTCATCATAGGATTCTGCCTCCATGGGGCCAGGCAGACCCTCATCTCCACCATCAGAGTGGCAGCCACTAAGGTAGGAAGAGATACGCCAGTTGCGTAGCCCTGCCCGACCCTCAGCCCCACCCTTCCGGCTGGGTTCCATTTCTGGCTCAGCTTCTGGTGAAAACAACCGTTGCTCCAAACTCTGCTTCTGTGTAGGTGATGACTGGCAAAGGAACCTTTGCCCAATGTTAGGGCGCTGTGGGGCACCAGGCTCCACACCACGGGGTTCAGGGTCAGAGCCATGTCGGACTTCCCTTGATGCACTGGATGGCACATAATCCAAGCGCAAGTGTCCACCAGGACCCTCAGGGTGAGAGCCAAAGCCTGATTCTAACTCTGGGAAACGAGGACTCCCCTCTATCCCATAGTCTTCAGGGTCTCCAAACCCTGGCCGTCCAGCCCGCAGCTTCTCAAACAAGCCCTGGGGCCGGGTAGATGTGAATTGGGGTTCAAACTGGTAATGTTGCTGGTAAAGCTGGTCACGGTGAAAGTGGCTGGTCTGAAAGCGGAAGTCATCACCATGACTAACAAACATCTGACGGGACACCTGGCGGGATGAAGCAAAGTTCTCCATGGCTCCATCAGCAAAGGTATGCCGCTTGAAAGCATCCATCTCCATGTGCTTGGCTCGGAGAAAGCCACGGGAATTGGGGTCCCCACCATGGGCAGCCTCCATCTCCAAGTGCTTGGCTCGGAGGAAGCCCCGATTCCCAGAGTCTACACCATGCCCAGCTTCCATCTCTAGGTGCTTAGCACGGAGAAAGCCACGAGTGCTGGGATCCCCACCATGGCCAGCCTCTATATCCATGCCTGGCCGACGTGAGAGCATCCTCAGCCCATGCATGTCTCCTGCACCCCCTGTGTGCCGAAGTAGGTCGTCCCTGCGGAAGGCTGACAGGAAGTGGCGGTCAGGGTCCAAGAAGGAGGGGAAGCCCAGACCTTCATCACGTGGTGGGAACAGAAAGTGGGCACGCTTGGGGAAGAAGGAGCCTGGTCCTCCTACAGGAGCCCCCATTAGGGGCCCTGGACCCCCATATGGTGTAAGGGCATAAGTGTCCGCATGGGTCAAAGCCAGGGCCAAGGCCCCAGCTGCAGGGATCAATGGCTCAGACTGAGCAAAGAGGATGCGAAATTCCTCATCAAAGCTGGATACCAGCTCTCCCTGGAACACGTGAGCAATGCTCCGATGAATCTTCTCAAAGGACCACATGAAGCTAAAATAAGGAAGACAGAGAGGTTAGGGTTGGGGAGGACAATGGAGGAAGAACAGAATAGGGGAAGAATCATAGTGGAAGGACCCCATAGTGAATCTTCTCAAAAGAATAAAAGAAATTGAGAGTAGAAGGAGGGATTAGTGAAGAAGACATAAAAGGAGAGTGAGAAGGTGGGGGAAGTCTTTTTTTTTTCATATCCACCCCTGGCCTGACGCAGCTCACCTGTAGCTTCCACTCAGCACCACAGCACAATCCACCAACAGGAACTTCTCCTTCACGTGGCCCTTGAAGGACTTTCCAGTGCGGCAGTAGTAGGTGGGGCCTGAGACTGTGCGAACCCGGAGGAACTAGATGGGAAGGAGTATGAGTCAGGGGCATAGGAAGCAAAGCAATCTCCATACAGACTCATCTTCCCCCCCACACACAAATGAACCCACGTGGTACAGTTTGAATCACACCTGCTAAGATTGCCCTTTGTTAACTCCTCCTCCACCTCCTCTACCAGTCTCTGATGTCCATGAGAGGAAGAGTGAACCTCCTATAATTATCTCCCACTTCCTTCCCCAGTCACTCACATCCACATGATGCAGGTTGACCCGGCACTTTTCAGCCATGTCCAGAAAGTGCTGGGCATTCATCTCATCCAGGAGGATATAGACAGGGACACGGCGGGCAGCTGCCTCTAAGACCTCTTGCAGCAGATCTACATCTGTGAACATGTCCATCACAATGGCCACCACCTGGAAGATGTAAAAGGAGTAGATGGAGAGGTGTTGCTATCAAATTAATGCTTCCTCTGAAGTAGGAAACCTCTTCCTCTCCCCACTCACATACCCTTGAAAACCTCTCCAATCTGTTCCCATCACAGAGTATTTCATACTTGTCAGAGGAGCTCAATGTCAACTGCAATCCATTCTGTATTTCCTCTCCTAGCTTTATATACTGAAATAAGGCTGGTGCCAGCACCAATCTCTGGGAAACCCACCCAACTGCTCACAAATTCTCCATCCAGAATAGTACCCATTTATCTCCATCTAAATTTTCCTGATTCCAACAAGCAAGCCTACCAAGGAAGATAACAAAAACAGTAGCTGACATTTACATATCTAAAGTTGACTGAGAACTTTATACAAATCTCACATGATCCTCAAAAGAACTCTATGAGATAGATACCATCTTCAATTTTATACCCATTTTATAGGTCATGAGACTAAGGTTCAGAACAGTAAAGGAACAGTCAGTAACACAATGAGTAAGTATGAGAGGTGTCAAGTCCCCTGACTCCACATCAAACTCCTCTCCCATTATGCCATGCTGCCCACTCAACTGAGATAACAGGAAAAATGCAAAGATGACACAGGAGAAGCATCAAGAACATTAAGGGCCAAAAAGAAGCTGGTGATGAACACTAAGGACAACAAAAAAGACTGACTTTTTGAGTTATGAGACAAGGGCTATTGGATAGCTGGAATGATATAACTGATGACTGAACCACTCCAGTGAGTTTCTACTACTGAATGATCTTTACATGGAAGTGGGGGGAAAGGAAATGTTTAGCACAAAATTAAAACCCAAGATAAAAGCAAGAATGTTGAATACAAGAGCACAGCTAATGAGCTTGATGAGACTGCAAAGACCAGCTGGTCCAATCCCTTATTTTAGAGAGAGAGGGAACTGGGACCCAGGAAGGTTTAGAAACGTACTCTAACCCAAGGTCACACAATGACTTAAGAGTTATGGATAGATTTGAAACCATACCATTCTGATTCCAAGTTTGATTCCAAGTTTGACCAAACACTTCACTGTTTATTTTGTAACAAAGCAATGGGAAACAAATTCAGTGCACATCAGTTGGGGAATGGCTAAACAAACTGTGGCATAAGAATGTGATGTCACATTGTTATATCTTAAGAAACAACGAAAATGAAAAATTCAGAGAGACAAGGAAGTTTTTTTAATGTACTAAAGCAGATGGTAGTAAGCAGAATCATCAGCAGATGACCACAATGATGTAAGAAAAACAACACTGAAAGGGTATCAGAATTCTCAAAAATGTACTCACCAATCCTGACTTCAAAAGTCTAATGGGGAAGAATTCTTCCCCCCCTGCCCTTCTCAACAGTATGAGGCATTATTACACCTCCTCAATGGGTTCTTTTCTTCTGCTTAGTTTTGTTTGTTTCAAGGAGAGTTTTGGAGTTTTTTGGGTTTTTGGTCAGAGTCAAGGAAGAGGAGTCATTGGGAAGTGACAATGATGTGAGGAAGAAAAAAAGAACTATTAAAAATATTAAAGTATGATATTGTCCTATATGTAAGAAGTATCAGAAGTGCTAAAACTTAGATGAGCTGAAGCTGATGAAGAAATTCAAAGACAACAAAAACAATTTTCTTAGCTAGGTTACAGGAAGAAGAACGTCCAAAGAAAGGATAGAACTATTGCTAGAAAGGATGAGATAATAACTAACAACAGAGAGAAGACAAAACTGCTTGACTCATATTTTGCTTGTCTTCTCCACCAAGGAAAATACTCTTTGGACTGGAAAGAACAAATAAAAATAGCTGATAGTGAACTAATGCCCAAGAGTGATTTTACTTGATAAGAGTATATTACATATTATCCTCTATTTGAATAACACACGACTAGACTACACCCATTAGAAAATGCAGGAGAGATGGAATAATGTGTTCCTTGGAACCAAGGAACTCAAGATTCAGCACAAGGTGACCAATTCTGCAAGTTTTAGCCTAACCATTCATGAAAAAAAAAATGGACATTCCATAAAAAGAGGTAGCTGAAATTTTTCTAGAAAGAAAAATCAAATCTGAAGAAATTATTTATTCCTTAAACAACTCACACAATAGAAATACAAAAAAGTAAACAAATATGATAACCAAGAACTATAACAAAATAGCACAAAAGGAACCATTAAGAAATTCTTTTCTAAATGCACACACAATGAGAAAAGCAGAACCAGTAACCAAATAGAAGTGATAGTGGAAAAAGAACTGAAACATCATTTACTAAAGCTCTCAACATTCCTCCCAGAGGTGAATCAATTTTTTTAAAAAACTAAATTACAGAATAAGAGGATGCATAAAAGGGGAGAAAGAGGGAAAGAAGATAGAGAGTAATATGTAATATATTTCCAATCAAGGCAAAGGATAACAATGAAGAGAAAATTAACTCCTCTAGTTCCTCTTGAGAAGAAAGCCTATATAAGAAGTTGAGCATGGAGGAAAATGGAGAGATTAAAATAAGAAAAGTATTCTATAAAGGAATACTGGAACCAAACAATGGGCATAATCATAGATATTTGGTACCTTCAGGAGAATGGGAAACAGAACTTGTGAGTGGAACTGACACACAGAAAAGTGGGAGGGTATGGACCCTGGGAAGAGATTTATTTTTTTTTGCAAGGTAATGGGATTAAGTGACTTGCTCAGGTCACACAGCTATGTAATTATTAAGAGTCTGAAGCCAAATTTGAACTGGGATTCTCCTGACTCCAGGGTTGGTACTCTATCTACTCTACCACCTAATTGCCCCTGAGAAGAGATTTCAAGGCAAAAGGAAAAAAAGTGACCAAAGGGGAGGGCAAAGGTCAATAATAAACCAAAAGATCAGAGACAGGAAAATTCCTGCCTTGAGACAAGGATTGCCCCTTGCAATAGCTGCAAGAATTGGTATTTTTAAAACTGAGACTCAATAAGAAGAAGGTGAGAAATGGGGGAAGAGCTTCACGAAATTCACCTAAAAACTGTTTAGAAGAAGAAACTCAAAATCAATACTTTAGAAATTTTAATTCCATGAGTAATAAAATTCCAGACTAATGGAATTAGCCTATGAGCAATGAATCGAAGGATAAAAGTCTAATTAGAATAAAAAGGGAAGCTAAATAATGAAGAAAATATAGGAAAGAAGTTCTTTTTCTTTTTTTAGAAAAAAAGCACAAACAATGAAAATTTTAAGTTAATGAACAAAACAAACTGAAAGAAGAGAAGGGGGATTTCACGTGAGAGGGAAAAAAAGAAAATTAAACTAGATAAAAACCAGCAAGTAAAAGTAACTAATAAGCAGAACTCCAAAATTAGAGAAAATTAACAAAAGAGGTTGGGGAAAACAAATGACAGGGTGAGAAAGAAGATGAGCTAGTAGAAATAGGGCTGCCATAAAAAAAAATAAATCTTAAAATAACAAGATATAGTGTTGTCTTTAGAGAGGAAGAGAGTCATATTAGGCATATAGAATCACAGAATTTGAGCAACCATTCACTACCACCTTTACTCAATAAGTATACTCATCAATTAGTCTCCTTGCCTTTACTTGAAGATGTCCCAAAAGGGGGAACCTAGAGGCAGTCCATTCCACTTTTGGATAGTTCAAATTGTTAAAATGATTTCCTGACATCAAAATTAATTTGATGTTGCAATTTCTACCTCCTACTCCTGGTTCTGTCCTATAGGCCAGATGGAACAAGTCTAATCTTTCCTCCATATAATATTCCTTCAGATACCTGAACAGAGCTATCAATGCTCCCCTCCTCTTAGTTCTTCTCCATGTCAAACATGCATGGTGCTTTCAAATGATCCTCATATGACATGTATTCACAACCAAATTGCCTTTCTCTAGACACCCAGCAGCTTATCAATGTCTTCTTACACTGTGATTTCCAGAACTGAACTCAATACTCCAGATAGGATCTGACAAAGGCAGAGTAGAGTTGAACTGTCACCTCTTTATTCCTGGAAGCTATCCCTCTCAGGATCACAAATGATCACATTAGTTTTTTTTGGCTTCCACATCACACTGCTGCTGATTCATATTGAGCTTACTTCCACTAAAACTCTGAGAAGTTTTCCAAACTGATGTCTCATATCTCCCTTACTTGTCCTTGTGAAGTTGAGTTTTTTGTATCCAAGTTTAAGCCTTTACATTTATCTCTATTGGATTTTGTCTTTATTAGAGTCAGCAGAATGCTCCAAGAGCCTATCAGGGTCCTTTTGGATCCTAAGTATAACATCCAGTATATTTATTAGTCATCCCTCCCAGCTCTGAGTCATTTGAAAATGTGATGAGTATGCATTCTATGACTTTCTTCAACTCACTGATTAAAAATGTTAAGTAACACAGAGCCAAACAAAAGTTTCAGTACTACTCCACTGGAATTATTAACTTGTTCCTTGAGCCCAGTCATTTCCGAATCCATCAAATAGTATTACAATCTACTCTCCATCTCTCCATCTTCTCCACAAGAAATCACTTTTTTAAATGCTTTGCTAAAATCGAGGCAAACTACATTTAGAGCATTACCAGTTTAGTAACCTTCTTGAAAAAGAACACAAGAATTTTTATAAGACTTGCTCTCAATGAAGTCATATTGGTTCCTGGTTTTCCTTTCTGGATGTTCACCACCTACCTCTTCATGATTATCCATTCTATTTTTTTTCCTAAGAACTCAAGTCAATTTCATTGACCTATTGTTAAAATATTCTATTATCTTCCTTTTTTGAAAATTAAAAAAATCAGCCTTACTCCTATTTTATGCTGCCTCTTCTATTTTCCACAATTTTTCAAATAAATATTACTGATAGTAATCTAAGTACCTAAGGATGTTCATTCTCATTAGAATTGATTCCCTTTCATTTTTAAGCCTTTCTCAAAATTTCCTGGGCCAACTTCCCCTGAAGAATTTTAGTCCTTATGGTTATACCCATCCTTCCTCTGAATTCTTTAAAACCTGATTTCCCAGAAACCTAGGGTACACATCAAACTATATCCAGGTTTTTCCTCTTTCTCTATCAGATTAGGAGAGATTAGGAGGAGTCACTACTTATTATTATTTCTGCCTTGTAGCCAGCTCCTTCCCATTTGTGACAATCAACTCCAAATGGCTAGGACTCAAATACAAAAAATCACATTATCAAAAATAAAATTAAAGAATACTGATGTAACTCAGCAAGAATACAAGGGAAAAAAGTGACCAAAGGGAAGGGCAAAGATCAACAAAGAACCAAAAGATCAGAGACATAGGAAAATCCCTGCCTTGGAGCAATATTCTCTCTATAAGGCACTAATCTCAGAAGAGTGATGTCAGGGATACTAAAGCAAAGAGAATGGAAGGAGATAATATTCATAACTATGTCTGGGAGGAAAATTGTTAACAAACAAGTATAAAGGAGATCACAAAAATATCAAAATAAATAATTACAATCAGACAAAATATAAAAACTTTTAGGTAAATGGAATCAATGAACACAGAATTAGATAAAACTCAGATTGGGGGGAACCTTGAAATGAAATGTCTGATAAAAGTCCAATATTCCAGACATATATGGAATTGACCTAATAAGATCAATGAGCCATTCCTCAATGAAATAAGTGTCTATGGATATTAATAAATAGTTTTCAATGGATGAAACACTAACTCTGGAATCAGAAGGACATGAGTTCAAATCCAGCCTCAGACATTTGACACTAGCTGTGTGACCTGGGCAAGTCACTGAACATCAATTGCCTCGCTTTACATACCCTTTCTCTCTCTCTCTCTCTCTCTCTCTCTCTCTCTCTCTCTCTCTCTCTCACACACACACACACACACACACACACACACACACACACACACACACACAAACATTTGTGTGTGTGTGTGTATATATATATACATATATATATATATACACACATATATTTGGTTTTCAAAAGAAAAATTGCCAGCTATCAGTGGCCATGCAATTAGTATTCTAATATAGAAAGAACAACTAGATTTAAAATCAAAGGACTCACTCAAATTTCACTACTGATTTTTACAACCTGTGTGACCTTAGGAAATTCACTTAATGACTCTGAGCTCCAGTTTCCTCATCTGTAAGGTCCCTTACAATTCCATTTAGAGTATCTAGAACCCTACTGAAAAAAAAATGCTCTAAAATCACTAAAAATAGAATGAAAATTAAATCAACTCTAATATCACTTCAAATACAGGATACTTGGAAAGGTGATAAAAAAATGGAATGGACTGGTTAGAGGAATCATGGAAAGGCAGGTACACAAATAAACTTGGTGGAGCTGTGAATTGATACAACCATTCTAACATGCAATTTGGAATTGTCTGAGAGAAGTAATTAAACTCATCATACTCTTTGGCATAGCAAATATTAAAGTTGGTCATTATATACCCTATATATTTACTTTGATCTCTTCAGACAAAAAATCTGATTTTTCCTTCTTACTGGAATTGTTTCCCTTGGTGTCTTCACAAATTCATTTTTAAGCATCTCTCAAACCTCTTGGACTGATTCCTGGAGATGATTCACTGGGTCTGGAAAAAGTCTAAAAGTGTGTTGTTCACAACTAAGGCTGACTAAGGAAAGGAGTATAAATAATCTAATATAAAATGGACCTTGAAAATCATTCATTTCTAAAAAGAAAGGAGAGAGTCCTGTATTCTGGTGGATTAAAACATTTTAGCAATTACATAGATAAGAGAGAAATGTTATTTAAATCAAAAGTTCCCTGCTAAAATTTGTGCAGTTACCAAAGAGATACAGTCTAGCTATTTTCACCACAGACTGTCCTTTTATACAAGATTGTAGTTTGGAAAAGTGCGCTAATCCAATAACTGGAAGGGAAGCAAAAGTAGAATGAATGTCAATCAATTGTAGAAAGGTAGAACAAGTTTGTAGCATATGAAAGCAATGGAATACTATGGTGCTATGAAAAATGGTTAATATTAGATATTCAGCTGAACACAAGAAGGCTTATATGAAATGACAGTAAAAAAAGAACTGAAAGAATAATACATGCAATAACACTAAAAATTAGTCAAATGCTAGTGAATTTTAATGGATAATATCAGTCTTAGAGGGCAGCTGTGTAATGCAGAGGTTAAGAGCAGTGAAACTGAAGACAGGGAGACTCATCTTCCTGAGTTCAAATCTGACCTCAGACACTAACTAACTATGTGATCCTGGGTTAAATCACTTAATTCTGTTTGCCTCAGTTTCCTCATCTGTAAAATGAATTGATGAAGGAAATGTAAATCACTCCTACGTCTTTGCCAAGAAAACCCCAAATGGGGTCATGAAGAGTTGGACACGATTGAAAAATGTCTGAACAAGAAATCAATCTTAGAAAACCGTAAGGAAACTTACTTTCCTTCCCTTAGTAGAAAGGTAGAGACTATGAATATGGAATATGACAGTAGATCTGAAGAGTGAGGTTGCATTGGACTTGGAATCAGGAAAACCTAAGTTCATATCTTGCCTCAGACACTTTCTCCCTGTGTAACCCTCAGTAAGTCATTTAACCTATTTGCCTCTTTTTCCTCAACAGCAAAATAAGAATAGAACCTACTTTCAGCCACTTGGCCAGTTTATGCGTTTCACATTTTTCTTTTTTTATAAAGCATTATTTATTTAATAATTTTTACAAATGGATGAATGTTGAAAACTATCTTTACATGCATTTGGAAAAATAAAATAAAATTTTAATTGAAAAGAATAGAACCTACTCTTCCCACCACCTCCCCAGGTTGAGGAAATGGTTTTCTTTGTTACAAGAAATGGTTTTCTTTGTCACAAGAAAGGTTCAAAGGGACCTGAGGTTGAGGATGGGTTTTAAAGGTAAAATGGCAGTGGTATAAAAACAAAAAGCAACAATAAAAAAGTGGATTTTTCCCCAAAGAAAATACATTCAGGGGCGGCTAGGTGGCATAGCGGATAAAGCACCAGCCCTGGAGTCAGGAGTACCTGGGTTCAAATCCGGTCTCAGACACTTAATAATTACCTAGCTGTGTGGCCTTGGGCAAGCCACTTAACCCCATTTGCCTTGCAAAAACCTAAAAAAAAAACAAACAAACAAAGAAAATACATTCATCTCTGATTTCCCTGAGCATCATCTGTGGGTCTGATTTAAAGCCCTCAGATTCGACATACCCAAAGAAACTGATGATCATTCCCTAAGCTTGCTCCTCTTTTTGAAATCTCACTATTAGTGAGTGACACTCCCACTAATAAATACACACATACCACCATAAACACACACACCCAGCTTCTCAGTCCTCCACTCCATTTGTGACATAAACGACTAGAATGGCAGGTAAGATAGATACCAAAGGTTTATAGCTTACCAAAATATCAGCAAAGTCCTTCATCCTATTTATATAGGAAAAAAAAGTGGAGCTATATGGGCTAGATGACAATATGGTAGGGTGAATTTGGAATTAATTGAATGGCTAGACCCAAAGAATAATCATGAAAAATTTAACATAAGAACTTGGAAGGTCATCTCCAGACCAGTGCCCTAGGAATAGATGCTTGGCCTTAAAAGATTGAACATTTTTATTGGTGACTTGAATAAAGTTTTAGGAAATGTGCTTATCAGATCTGCTGATGACACAAAGCCAGGAGGGAAGGATGGCTAACACAGGGAATGAAAGTAAGGATCTAAGCAAATCATTACAACCAAAATCCTGGGCCAAATCTCACAAGATGAAATTTTTTAGGGATAAATTTTTACACTTTGATTCCAAAAAATCAATTTCACAACTACAAGACAGTAGAGATGTGGCTGAATAACATCTGGGGGTTTTAGTGGGCTGCAAGCTCAGGAATGTGATATGGCAGCCCAAAAAGCTAATGGGAATCTAAAGTTCACCATGAGAGACTAGAGACCCAGGACTCAGGTCTAGAGCTACAGAAATGGCACCATAGACACCAGACCTAGAATCAGAAAGCAGAAAATCTCAGGCTAAGGTTTAGTCCTGAACTGATCTGAATGGACCAAATTCCAGAAGGACTAGAGACCTGGATATCAAGACCAACACAGAAACAAGTATGGCATTAATGGGTGTACCTAATCTTCTGCCATCTTGAGATATAGCTACTAGGCTGCTGCTATCTATGAGTTTATGCAAGTTTTCTTGGGGACCCAGACCTCCTACCTTAACTCCCAGTTACAAGTCCCTAGATTTTCAATGTTTGGAGAGGAAAAACCACCCTAACACTATCCTCCATTATCATGGGACTCCGAAAGATAGAGACTCCAAGCAGATTGTAACTGAATTTGAAGATATGTTCTTATTGCTTCTGATTGCAGTGACTCAGCAGCAATGTCTCCCAACGCAAAAACTGACTTCATCTGCTGCCTCTCCCTGACACTAATCCTACCACCACCACCCCCGTCCTCCTTTGCCCTTTCTTTCCAAACCTCCTTTCTTCCTCTAGCTCTTTTTTACACATCTTTCATCTTCTTGTGCTCATAGAAATCTATTTCCTTAAGGGCATCAAGGGCAGCTAGGTGGCTCAGTGGATAGAGCACCTGGCCCTGGAGTCAGGAGAACCTGAGTTCAAATCCAGATTCAGACACTTAATAATTACCTAGCTATGTGACCTTGGGCAAGTTGCTTAACCCCATTGCTTTACAAAAATCAAAAACAAAAACAACAAAAAAAGACCCTTCATCACCAGCCATCTTTTTCCAGTGTCAATGGCTCCTTCTTCTATGTCCCTGATACACTGAGTCAGGCGAAGAAGATGGCATACTCTTTGCTCCCTGAACCACTTCCAGGCCCTCCTTGCCTACCATCTTTCAGCAACGTCATCTAATTCACTCTGCTACAATATCTGGCCAGTTGCTTGATAATAGGATCTACCAGGCTCTAGAGAACTCTCCCTCCTTTCTCAAGTTCATTAACTGGCTCAAAGTCTTTCCCTCTAATCCCAAGTACTCCCCTCTGATGAGGACTTAAATATACATAATGACATCCTCTCACATACACTGGTCTCCCAGTTCAACCACCTCTTCCACTCCTGTGAACCTTCACCTTCATTTCACCTCAGAAATCCAAAGAGATAGTAGGTCATACCCTAAATCTCACTGTCACTCATTGCAGTGGCATCTCCTTGATTCTGAACTCACATATTACCCTTTGCTGACCATGTCTCCTATCCTTTCATCTCTCTCTCTGTCTTCCTTCTTTCGTCCTTCCTCTCTCTCTCTCTCTCTCTCTCTCTCTCTCTCTCTCTCTCTCTCTCTCTCTCCTCTTCCTTCTTCTCTTTCCATTCCTCTCCCTCCTTGCTTTTCTCCCTCTTCTCTCCCCTCCATTCTTTCCCCTCCCTCTCTTCTATTTCCCCTCTCTTCTCCCTTGTTCCTTCCACCTCTCTTTCTCCCTCCCCCTTCTTTTCTTTCTCCTTCTCACTCAAATACATTAAGGAAAACCACTGTCTGTTCCATACATTTTAGCAGTAGTTCTCTCCTCAGGTCACTTTTCCCCCAAATGTAGGACCTGAATCTGCTCATTTTGTAATTTCTCCAGACTAGCTAATGTCTTCCCCTCCAAAGTTACCTTCCATCTAGTCTGACATACCCCCTTTTATACACTGCCACCCCTAGTAGAATGCAAGCTCCTTGAGGGCAGGGACTAGTTTTGCTTTTTTTTTTTTTTTTGGTATCACCAGGGCCTAACAGTTTCAGAAAGAAGCATTTAATAAAAGCTCACTGATTGATTGATTAATTATGAGCTCCCTGAGAATGTCCTGTTTGTTCCTCCTCCTATCTAAGACTCTAAGATTCCTAAGACCAGGAAGGCCCTAAGTCTATTCCTACTTCTTCCCTTGACAATAAGCTTCCCTAAGGGCAGGGCCTGATTTTGCCCCTCTGGTTTTCCCTCAGCTTGGCTTGGTATAGAGTTGACACAGTTGCCCAGTACAGACTAGCAGATTGATCCTTACAACTTAAGCTGCCCGCATCTCCCCCCTTTGTCCCCATAGGGCTGGTCCTGACCTGTTGGGCAGCCCTGATCATCCTCCGGGCCTCATCCTTGATGCTGGGGTTGTCAGGTGGAGGTGGCTGCACCAGCGTGGTCACTTCAGTGCCCTGAAAGCCAAAAGTCATAGGCCATCCAAGGTCCAGTTCAGGCACAGCCAAGTCTGAATTCACAGGCCAGTAGGTACCAGAGGAGCCAGACATGTCCACATCACCATCTGCTTGGGGAAGGGATCCGGAAGCACTTCCCTGGCCAGTGGCATTCTCCCGGGAGGCATGCTGTGGTTGCTGCAAATGGCGACTGACATGAGCCAGTTCCTCAGGACACAAGAAGTCAGGGGCTCCCTCATCAGTCAAGAAACGCCGGTAGGCCTCAGCTCCCCCCTCAGCAAGGGCGTCGAGGGCCAGCCGGTAGTACTCCTTGTAGTGGGGCGGCAGGTAGTCCGGGGCTAGGGGATTGTCCCCTTGGGAGGAGCTTTGAGAGCGGCGAGCCATGGCAATTGGGCCAGGGAGCTACAATAGAAGGGGAAAGAGGTGTCACAAAAGGAGAGCAGTGACCTGTCCTTCAAACTTAAGAAGGCGCAGGCCACACCTGCCCAGACCCATCTACAGAATGCATCCCTTCCTAGGATGATTACATCCTCACATACAGTCCTACATACAGAGTCTGCTTCAGAACACCATACATCTAGCAGACACAGACATCCACATGCCCATATATGGGTGGAGAGATGGGCTACATTCCTGAGAAGCCCCCCCAGAGGTCATGGCTCCTGGGAAAGCCAGACACAAGCATTAGATGGATGGGCTGTCCCTGAAGACGGAGGACATGAAATATTTCTGATTCTGTGGGAACAAGGAAACCCACCTTATGACTGGTAGGTCAGACCCACCAGTAGCCTTCTGAGATCTCCTATTATTCCTTATAGCCAGGGGATCAGGACCCCAGCTATATAGGACTTGGAGCACCTTTGAAATAATGTAGTTTAAGTCTCTCAATTTTATAAAGAAACTGAGGTTCAAAATGGTATAGGGAACCCCCTCTTCTCTACTATCCTTAGCTCCCTTCATGATCATGTCTATCTAAAAATTCAAGACCCCAAACCATAATGCCCCTATTATTTCTGTTGCAAAGGGGAAAGGACCCAGAACACCCCCCCCAACATGAGCCCCTCAAAATCCACTATGGCCAAGGGTCTAAGCCCCAAAGACCTGATCTGGGATGAGTTCTCACTAACTTAAGAGGAAAGCAAATAACCCAGGTGTCCAGGCCTGAGGTGCCTCCACCCAGCCTGGAGGGGAACAGGGATATTGCATCAGGCGACACCCAGGCCCCGCCTCTATGGATCATCTCCCAGAGAGGGGCAGGGCCTGAGCAGCTCCAGGGGCGGAGACCAGGAACCCCAGGTTGCCTTTACCTGGGCGGGGAGAGGTAGGGGGAGGTCTCAGCCACACCCCCTCAATAGAGGCAGCTGGAAAACCTGGAGTGGAGAAGCCCAAGACCGTTAAGAATCAAAGCCTTACTATCAGCTGGAGACCAGTTACTTTCCCATTTATACCCGACCCAAATACATCCACACCATCACCACCACCATTACTACTTGAACCCATATATTATTCCTTCCACCCTACCCCATTTCTCATAAACAGAATTTGCTATTGTTATCCCAGAAATTGCAAACACCCATATGCCATTGTCATCCTCTGAAATTACACACACACACAAAACTCAAACTGTTTCACTAGACCCTCCCTTAAAAAAGAGAATCCTCTTGTTAACCATCTAAAATCATACCAACATATATACCCACACTTTCCCCTCAGATTACACACATACTACCCTACACACACACACACACACAGACCTGCTGATATTACTTTCTTGAAGTTCTACATACAGTAACACCCTAATGTCCTTTCTGCTTGACCTTATTGTTATCTCCACTCACCAAACATACATACTTAAGAATGAAAAATGTTTCTCCTTATACCTTGACTCTGAAATCCTGGGAGTTGTGGGAGGGAGAGAATGACATATGGGTTCAAAAGACCTGAGTTTAAATTGTGACTCTGCCTCTACCTATGAGATCTTGGGCAAGTCACTTCACCTTAGGACCTCAGTCTCCTCACCCATGAAATGAGATAAGTTAGACTATGTGACCTCTGACTACACTCTCACACAGCTCTACATCTTGGATCTTATGATGTTTTATACACACACACACACACACACACACACACATACACGGCTACTCCCCAAAGGTCCCAAATTTACCTCCTCAAGACCCTAATTATCCTCCCTCTCCCATCCTACAAGTCACATCCTACACTGAACAGAAGTACTTTTTCTGGGGAGATCCATGGACACGTTAGTCATACATAGGTAGACCTCCCCATAGCCAAGCAGTCACCCATTCAGGATATTAGGATGTTAGGAGTCATTTAATCTAGAGATCAATTCCCTCATTTTATAGACAGGGACATTTGAGACAGAGAACTTGCCCAGGATCTCAGAAGTCTAGTGGCATAACTCCAAGTTCAGGACTAAAATCCAGGGCTCTTTACAGGACACTCCACCTCTGAGGGGGACTGACATTTTGACAGACAAACCACTGGCATATCATGCGGTAGTTGGGTGGTATAGTGGCTACAGTGCTGGAACTGGAGTCAGGAAGACTCGAGTTCAAATCTAACCTCATATACTTACTAACCCTGTGACCATGCACAAGTCACTTAAACTCATTTGTCTCAGTTTCCACAACTGTAAAATGGGGGTGACAATTGCACCTACCTTATGGAGTTGCTTGTGATGATTAAATGAGACAATATTTGTAAAAGTGTTAAGTATAGTAACAAGCACATATAATTAAGTACATAATACATGCTATTTACTTCCTTTCCTTCCTTCCCTCTTGGTTAAACAAAGTTTCTTACATGCTACATTCAAGTACCAACTAGAAAACGGGTTTTCTTTTCATTTTTTTTAAATCTGTAGAAAAAAATGAGGATAAGAACTGGATCCATGATTTCATTGGCATAAGTAGATGTCAAATGAGGAAACTCCCTCTACAATGCAGGTCAACACCAGTTCTGCAATTTTCAATCTTAAAGAGTTGCCTAGAGCACTGAGAAAGTAAGTGACTTGCCCAAAGTCACATGGTCAGTACATTTCAAAAGGCAGGATTTGTACACTTATCTTCCTGGCTCTCAGGCCAGCTCTTTCTATTGCAGGAAAAATAAAAATGAAAAAAAAAGCAAAGAAAAAACAAATACATTTTTACTGAATTCTTGAAAATTTAAGTTACCCCACTAAAGACCCAATTTATTCCTTGACTTCACTATTATCCTACCCTACATTGGCACTCAAAAACTCTACAGTCACCACCCCCAAAAACCTCTGCAGTTAAAGCTCTCTGTTCCAAAAAAGAAAAATTACTATCACCTTTCCAGCCCTGATGACCAGGAATTTGGATATCCCCTTTACAAGAATCACAGGCAGAATTTGCCTAGATATGTTGGAAAAGGGGCATGGTACAGGGAATGGCTTAAAATAAGATTCAAAAATTGGTACCATTTTGGGATGATATACTCCAAACAGATCTCCTTTACTGGCTTCCCCACAACTGAAAAAGTCAAAGACATCTCTTTACCACCAAGGGATGAGAAAAGCCCTGGGATGTATAGTGAGGTCTCCCTTCCCCATCTAGAAACGGAGAAATATGACACTCAATGGATCTCAAATGTCTACAAGTGTAAGCAGAACTAACTGTTTATGTTTTCTTTCACTTTGGATTTGAGCTTGATCCTCCTGGAATGTGCCCCCCATATGTTCACCCTCCCTAGACTTGTCATTCTTCCCCAGGCCCTTCATTTCTCTGATTAACCTCATAGAATCATAAAACATTATCTTTTGAAAGAACCTTGCATGACCTTACATATTTAGTCCAAGCCTTATCTGACAGATGAAGTACCAAAGATTTACAGAGGATTGGGTAGAGGGGATTCATGCTCAAGGTCTCCTTCAACTTCTGATACTCTGATTCTTCCATGATTCTCACTTTCTCTCAACCCATTTCTTATCCCTATTCTATGCTACCTACCTTTAATGTCTCTTATTCCATCACATAATCCATTCTCTCCCTCCCTATTTATCTTATAATCCTCATTCTCCCTCTGCTGTCCACATTCCCCCCAATCTCCTTCTCTCACCATCTTCTTCCTTTTCCCTCAGCCCCATCTCTCATCTCATCACCCTTTAAAAATCCTTTTTTTTCCCTCAAATATTCTCATCCAATCCCAGTTATTTCTATTTCTCAAGAACTTAACCTTCTTTCATTCACTGTTTCTGCCCTCCATCCACCTCCAAGCTTTTCTTTACCGATAGCCTCTTGGATACCTGCCCTCAACCCTAGTAACCTCCAGGAAAAGACAAGCCTCCTCATTCAAGTAGTTTGACCTGATTGAGTACTAAGGAGCCCTGGTCTCCCAATTCTGACAAGCAAAGTTTTTAACCCTTTAGGTTCCCTGGGTCTAGGCCATCCTTCCTGGCATATGGGCCATAAGACATGATTGAAGCAAAACCAGCAGGGATTCAATTCAGATAAGAAGAAAAATCCTAAAAAGCAGTTTAGAGATTTAAGATACAGCCAGGTACCCTCTGAAGAATAGGTAAGGCCAACTATCTCCCTCCTATGGTGGGGTCTACTCAAGCCCTAAATCCAGGGGAGACCCCTAATTCTACTGAAATCACAAAACCCCTAAAATAGGCAAGGCCACAGCCACAACTGACCACATGAGGTCTGTGAATCATTCGGTCAATCAATAAGCATTTTACTTTAAACTTGGCAGGCTTGGGTACAAAACCAAAATGAATTAGTCCCTGACTTCAAGGGACTCACATTCTACCAAAGCTACATTCTCTGATTCTCTGTGTGCAGAATAGCCTCAGAGATAGTTCTATGGTTCTCATGTGCCCCTCAAATTCAAATGGGGCAGCTAGGTGGCGCAGTGGATAAAGCACCGGCCCTGGAGTCAGGAGTGCCTGGGTTCAAATCGGGTCTCAGACATTTAATAATTACCTAGCTGTGTGGCCTTGGGCAAGCCACTTAACCCCATTTGCCTTGCAAAAAAAACTAAAAAAAGAAAAATTCAAATGGAGGGACCCTGGAAGTATCATGGCCTGGTTCAGTTATTTCCTTCTGTGGGACCTTGGGCAACTCACTTTCACTCTCTAATGAGGGAGCTGTCAAATGATGTCTTAGAAGGTATGCTAGCATAGAAAGAAGATGGCTCCATTGAGGCCTCAGGATCCTTTCAGTTCTGAGACTCTAGGAGCAGATAATCTCCCAAATCCAAGATCCCTGTGAGCTAATGATCTAGTGGGGTGGGGGAGAAAGAGGAGGGGGGGAGAGAGAGAGAGAGAGAGAGAGAGAGAGAGAGAGAGAGAGAGAGAGAGAGAGAGAGCCTAAAAGTCCTAAGACTCAAGGCCTTTAATATCAACCTCCACCTCCAGTCATCCACTCTAACCCAATAAACTATGACCTTCCAGTCAGCCCCAAACATCTGGTCTTTGACTCTCAATCCCAGGCTCCTATCTTCCCTGACCTTTAGCCATCATAATCATGGCCCTCTAAACTTTATGGACATACATAGCATCTATAAGAAGCACTCCATCAAGAACAGGGGTTCTCAATCAGGAGACTGCAAAATTAAAAAAAAAACAATAACTATAATATAATTATTGGTTTCCTCTAAAACTATATATACTTTATTAAATTCATTTGAAAATGTTCTCAGAAACCAGAAAAACACTGTACACCCTAACAGCAACATTGGGGCAATGATCAACTTGATGGACTCGCTCATTCCATCAGTGCAACAATCAGGGACAATTTGGGGCTATCTGCAATGGAGAGTACCATCTGTATCCAGAGAAAGAACTATGGAGTTTGAAAAAAGACCAAGGAATATTACCTTTAATTTAAAAAAAAAAAGACCATTATATTATTATGTAATTCTGCTATCTCTTATACTTTATGTTTCTTCCTTAAGGATATGATTTCTCTCTCATCACACTCAATTTGGATCAATGTATACCATGGAAACAATGTAAAGACTGGCAAATTGTCTTCTGTGGGGGGGGTGGAGGGAGGGGAGTAAGATTAGGGGGAAAATTGTAAAACTCAAAATAAATAAAATCTTCAAAAGAAAAAAAAAATGTTCTGAGAGAGTAGTCACAGGTGAAGAGAGAGCCAAAGGGTCCATGATACAAAGCAAGTCAAGTACTGCCGCTTCAAACTGTCCTAATGGCAAGGCGCTACAGTAGAAGAAGTAGACTCAGGCGGGAAGCAGGGGTATTTATCTAGGATATTGGGGAGTTGAGGGAAAGGACAGGAAGCAGGGGTTCATATGGGACATAAAGAATACAGACAGGGGGCGGCTAGGTGGCGTAGTGGATAAAGCACCGGCCCTGGAGTCAGGAGTACCTGGGTTCAAATCTGGTCTCAGACATTTAATAATTACCTAGCTGTGTGGCCTTGGGCAAGTCACTTAACCCCATTTGCCTTGCAAAAACTAAAAAAAAAGAATACAGACAGGAAATAGAGCCTTTACAAAGGAAATGGTGGGCACAGGCGGGAAGTAGGGGTGTTTTGCATAGGAAATGGGGGAGATAGGAAGTTGGGGAACTTAACTAGGATACAGAGGGCCCAGACAGGAAGTAGGGGTATTTATAGGAAATGGGGGCAGGCAGGTGGGGAGTTTAACTAGGATATAGGGGATACAGACAGGAAGTAGGGGGTGTTTATATAGGAAATGGGGGGCTGAAAGGAAATTGTGGTACTTAAATAGGAAGTGGGGCAGACAAGAAGTTGGGGAATTTAACTAGAATGTAGAGGACACAGATAGGAAGTTGAGGTGCTTATATAGGAAATGGAGGACACAGGCAGGAAATAGAGGTGTTTTACATAGATATGGAGAGAAGACAGGAAGTAGAGGTTTTTGGGGCACAGGCAGTATGTAGGAGGGTTTAACTAGGATGTAGGAGACAAAGTATATAGGAAAGGGAGCACAGTCAGGAAGGAGGGGTGTTACATAGGAAATAAGGGGCATAGACAGGAGATAGGGGTATTTATATAAAAATAGGGAATAGAAAAAATGGGGAGTAGAGACAGGAAGTAGGAGTGTTTTATAGAAAATGGGGTACAAACAGTTAGTGGGGGTGTTTGTATATGAAATGGGGGAACAGACAGGAAGCAGAAATGTTTTGGATATAGAGGGCATAGACATGAAGTGGTGGTGTTTATATAGGAAATAGGGGCACAGGCAAGAAAAAAGAGGATATAGAGGACAGATAGGAAATAGGGGAGTTTAACTAGGCTAGAGGGGCAGAGATAGGAATCAGGACTGATAGGAAGTGGGGCAGCAGATTTTCCAGAAGGATTCACAGAAAAAAAAATGAATCCATAGAAGGGAAGTTGGGCCCTATGAGTAGGGCCCAATGAGAGCTCAAATAGGAAATCAGTTCAGATTGGGGGGGGGGGGAGCACAGAGAGGAAACAAAGGATTATTTAACTTGGTTGTTGAGGCCATTGAAAGTAAGTCCCAGACAAGCAGTAGAACTCAGAAAGAACTTAAGGGCCATAGAGAGGAAATGGGGTCACCAGACATAAAGGGAACCAAAGCCACCAGTTAACTTTAGTTGACTGGAGACGATAACTGCCCCCAGTCCTTACAATCAGAAGACCCCATTCTAGTCTCAATTTGGCAACCCATTTTTCGAATTCCCCAGAGCAAGTATTGTCCCCAGGTGCTTTCCACCTCCCCCACCCCACCTGGCACTCATGCCACCTTAGGCCTCAGTTTCCTTCTAGGTTCAAAGAGAGGGGATTACACTCCCTGACCCCCCAAGGCTCCTCCCAGTACCACAACGCTGGAATTGCTTCCCTGGCCCCAGGAAAGGAGAGCAGGGAGTCACTAAGTCCTCCTCCCCAAAGCTCGCCTCGCCCAAACCTGCCCAGGGCCCGATTCCCAGATCCCAGATCATTCTGACCTCACTCTGATCTTGGGGCCCCCCCTTCCAGGGACACCAATTCCCCTCTCCACCTCCTATGGACCAGGCAGGCTGGAGGAGGTCTGAGAAAAGGGCAGACCTGCCAAGGAAGTAGGTGGGGGGGAATGAAGGAGAATGGGGGCATTAATAAGGGACTGAGTCCCCAAAGCTGTCCTAAGCTATAACTCCCCAAAAAAAGTAAGTCAGGCAGGAAAAAGCTAGTAAGGTAGGGATCCAGGCCAGGGTGTCCCCCCAAAACCCAGCCCCCCATAGACCTGTCTCTTAACACTCACTTTCACAGACACACCCAGAGGGACTCATGTTGTTAGAAGGCAAATCTCATAGCCCAGATTCCCCACTGAGCCTAGAGCACTTGAAGACAGACACACAGACACACACACACACACACAGACACACACACACACGCACCAGCAGACCCTCCAAAGTCTGAATCTGGCTGGCTCACCACCTCCCTTTCCTCCCACCCCCACCACCCCCGAGCCCCCTGGCTCTCCCCAAGGTGCTGGGACAGCAGCCTGACCTAGCCCCGCCCCCGCAGTGCGCGGAGGGAAGGGACACCAGGGAAGCCTTACCTGGCCAGGTGCGGGCCCAGGGCTCTCCGGAGGTGACCAGTGACCTGGTGCCGGCCCAGGCTGTCCCCTCCGCACCCGCACCCCACCCCGCAGCCGCTCCCTGCCTCCTTGCCCCACGGACTGATTCACACGCTCCCTCCCCCGGCCCAGCCCAGCCCAGCCCAGCCCCCTCTTGCCCGGCCTGCCCGGGCAGCACCTCTGGGGGGGCGGGGAGGATGGCCCCACCCCGCCTGACAGGGAGATACACAAACCCCGGAGTTCCCTCACTGCCCTGCTCTCCCTGTTCCCTTCCAGGGCCATTCCTCTGCCTTGGGACTTGGGGCAGAAATCAGAGTAGAGGGAGCAAAGGTCCTCCCCGCGGAGCCTTCCCTAGGTCAGGGCCTGCCTCTCCAAGACTGGAAGAACTACACCAAACTTAGAGGCCCCATGACCCTCCCCCTGTCTCCCCTCCCAAAGACAGTGAGGCTGGAGACTTAACCACAGCATCCCCTCCCTCAAATCCAATTCCTGTTCACGTCCTGGCATCACCTCCCTGATGTCATCACTTCTCTGATGTCATGATCTTTTTTTTTTTGCAAGGCAATGGGGTTAAGTGGCTTGCCCAGAGTCACACAGCTAGGTAATTATTAAGTGTCTGAAGTCGGATTTGAACTCAGGTACTCCTGACTCCAGGGCCGGTGCTCTATCCACTGTGCCACCTAGCCACCTCATGATCTTCTTTAAGAAAGAACAAAATAACTGAGACCACTGTGAAATATGGACAGCAAAAGCCTTCATCTCCTGTTATCTGATTTGACTGAGTTTCAAAAATATTGTCCCTGTCCACCTAAAAGTGACAATTCAACAGGTTGTCAGATCAACCAAATCTAATATACTATATTACATAAAAAATGCATTGAGGGCTGTGATACAAAATGCTCTCTAGCCAAAAAAAAAATTACATAGATAGGTAGATAGATAGATAGATAGATAGATAGATAGATAGATAGATAGATAGATAGATAGATGGGAAGTCTAGGGGAATATTGTTCTCAACTGGGAGAATCAAGGAAGGCTTTCTGCAAATGACTTTTAAACTGAGCTTTAAACAGAAAGGAATTCAATAGAAGAGAGGGAGAGTGAGCATTCTGACAATGAGACCTTCTTGGGCAAAAAACAGGGGATAGAAAAGTATTCCCCAAGCCCAGTGTTTTATGCATAGTAAAAAACTTAGTACATGTTTGTAGAATGGAATGGGGGGAAAAATTAAATTCTATTCCATTAAGCACATTTATTGGACACCTATCTAATAGGTTTAGCAAGGCACTAAACTAACTTCCATTTTCCCCAAACTTCCTCAACTACTCCTTTCCAATCTCCTCTACACTACTTTGTATACAAATCAGTGTGATACAAAGTAACTTGAAATGAAACTTGTTTGAAAAAAGAAGAGAGAACTACAACCGGGAAAGGGACCGGGGATCTGGGAAAACTTCACAGTGTGACATTTTGAAGAAATACGGGAAATCTAGACATGAGATAGGCTGACCAGCTGAAAGGCCTAAGTATCCCCACTTTGGCAGGAGTTGAGAATTTGCTACATACTCTCCACCAAGTTTGAACTTCGGTGGTATCCTAGACAACTTTGGCAACCCAGGGACCTGGCAGTCCCTTTCTTAAAATAATGTTTTTAAGTGCAGAGGACTAACAAAGGAAACCAATTATATTGAAATACAATTATCAACACTTTTTTTAAAAAAGCAAATTTACAGATCCCAGATTAAGAACAGAAAAGTCTGTTCTATGTTATCCTTTATCCTTGGATCAATCTGTCACTTTCTTGTTGTATTGACGATCACATCTTGAGACACCACAACCCTGGATTACTCCCACCATCTGTTTCCTTAACTCTGATCCAATGTTGCTGAAAGGAGAAGAAAATGGGGGGGGTAAACTGTATTATCTAATCTCAACTGGGTTCTCACTGCAGCAAGGCAAACATTCTATTCTTCCCTAATTGATTTGCTATGCCACTATCCACAGTTTCTGTTCCAAATATTCTCTTTTCTCCCCAAGTCTTCCACAGTACTTCCACTGTAGGTATACTCCACTGACTGAAGGCTTCCCTTTTTCTCTACCTCATTTCATGTCATTCAGGCACTGTCTCCTCCTTCACTCTTCTCTCAGATTAAAAGGTGACCGTTTATCCTTGCCATAGTCAAACCATGTAGAGACAAATACACATAGCATCCCCTTCCTGCTTCTCCAACAAATTACTCTCACTTTCGTCCCACATTCTCTTTTCAATTTTTTTTATCTACTCCCCCACACACACTTCCTATAAATATGTCCATGTCTCTCCATCCTTAAAAGACCTTCATTCAATCCTATCTATCCTCTAATAGCTATCAACCTTCCCTTTATAGATAAACTCCTGGAGAAAGCTATCTAAAATCAGTGCTTCCATCTCTTTTCTCTTCATTCCCATCTAAGTCCTTTGCAATTTCCAGACTAACCTTTTAAATGAAACTACCTTCTTCAGATACTAAACTTAAAAAAAAAAAGATACTAAAGCTCTCTTAATTCTAAATTAATGACCTTTTCTCAATCTTCATCCTCCTGGACTCTCTACTGTCTTTGATCACCTTTCTCTCCTGGATACTCTCTCCTTTATGAGTTTTCATGACATTGCTCTCCCAGGATTCTTCTCTCTCCCAGTTACTCAAATTCTATCTCCTCTGCTAGTTCTTCATATAGGTCATGCCCACTAAACTATAGATGCCATGACTCCCAAGATATGTCTGACCCTTACTACTATCTCACATGATGATCTGATAAACTCCCATTCATTCAAGATTATTTTGATACAAATGATTCCCAGATGTAAATATCCAGTCCTAACTTTTCAGTCCTGACCTTTGCAGTCATACATCACAAACAGCCTCTTGGACATCTCAAGCTGAATGTCCTACAGATATCTCAAACTCAAATGTCCAAAACTGATTTGGTTATATCATTTCCCCCTAAACCTTCTCCCCTTCCAAACTTTACTATTACCATCTAGGGCATCTCCATTGCACCTCTGTATTATCCTCAGCTCTTTACCCTCACATACCTTATATACATATATATATACACATATCTTACATGTTTGTATGTATGTATACATGATATATGTTTGTATGTATACATATAATTCCACAATCCTTTGCGAAAACTTTTCTACCAGCCACATAGGCTGCCTTTTCTTCACTCATATACTTAAAACCTTAGATCAGGACCATATTACCTGTTGCCATAACTATTGCAATAGTCTTCTGGTTTCCCTCCCTCAAATCTTTCTCCATTCCCAATCTATCCTACACACAACTGCCAAAATGATTTTCCTAAAACATAGCTCAATCTCTGTCATCCCTTACTCAATTAACTCCAGTGGTTTCCTATTACCTCTATAAAATATAAACTCTATATGACATTTAAAGCTTTTCATAAATGTTTTGCATGACTTCACATGTATTACATGCATGATATTGTTCAGCTTCTCAATGGGTGGGGTAGGGGCTGGAGGGAAGAAAAGAATTTGGAACTGAATTTTTTTTTAATGGTGAAAAGAGACAAGGCTCTTCTCTATCTGGTACGTTCCTACCTTGTTATGTTTTATTCTCCTCCATGCACTCTTTGATTTAATTGCCTCTTTCTTCCTTCTCGGTACCTTTACCCTGATTATTCCCCAATGGCTGGAATACTCTGCTCTCCTCCCTCACATCTGCCTCTTGATTTCCCTTCCTTCAAATCTCAATTTAAATCCCACCTCCTGCAGGAAGCCTTTCCCATTCCACCCCCCTAAACTGCTGGTACCTTTCTCTCTCAAACTATCTTCCATCTAACTATCTCTCTGGTAAGAATTTACATATTGTCTCACCCCTTACTCTTTAAGATTTTCAAGGGTTGGGATTGGCTTTTGCTTTTCCTCATATCTCCAGCACAGCGTTCAGTACATGGTAGATACTTGACTCACTGACTGAAAGGGTAGGTTTGGTTCAATTCAATCCAGGAAATATTTTAAGTAGCCACTATATGCTGGACATTTTGCTAAACTTGGAACTTACATTCCACTGATGGATAAACATGCACATACAAAATATAGTTGGGGGAGACAGTTCTCATAACTGGATCAGAAAAGGACTGGCATAGGAGGTGGTACCTGAGCTGAACTATTTTAAAAGGAGTGAGGATCACATTCCATGTATGGGGTTAGAGAGAAGAGTGAGACAGACTGATTACAAGCCCAAAGTTGGTTCATATGGGGAATAGCATGCATACCAGTGTGGCTGGATGCTAAGTGTGTGAAAGGGAATAATGTGTAATAAACTTTGAGAGTTAGGTTTGGAGCCAGATTTTTAAAGGCTTTAAATATCAAACAGTAGTTTTCATTTTAACTTGAACCCAATACAGAGCCTACAGGTCATTGAGCAAGGAAAGAACCCAGTCAAATTCATGCTTTGGTAATACCGATTTGTGGTTGAATGGAAGACTTAGAAAACTGAGAGAATGAAGGTTGGGAGACCAAGTAAGAGGCAAGCCATGGTGAAAGGTCATGATCAGGATGGTTGTGGTATGGGTTGAGACTTGCCAAGTATGGTGTGGAAGTAGGCAGAATTCACCCAACTTGGCATTTGATTGTATAGGATAAGGTTAGTGAAAGAAAAGTGTCAAGAGTGATATAAGAGTATCAAGGAGTACAAAGAAATCTGGATGATGTGAAAAGAATGGTGATGCCATCTGCAGAAAATTTGAAGATGGATGGGTGTGGGGTAGAACATACTGATTGCAGCTTGTGACGCCTATAGGACACCTATAGGACATCCAGGAGAAGATAACCAGCAGTCACTTGGCAACCCAGGATCTGAGCTCAGTAACTTAAGGAACCCCAAGAGTTTATGGTCTTCGTGTCCCCATTTGGGATTCTTGGCAAGGATCCTGGAGCGGTTTGCCATGTCTTTCTCCCTGTCCTTTTATAAATGAACAAACTGAGGCAGACAGGGTTGTGTGACTCGGACAGGGTCACACAGCTAGTGTCTGAGGCTGGATTTAACTGGTGTTCCTGGCTTTAGGCTCGGTGATCTGTCCACTGCGCCACCAGGTCTATAAAACAAAGACTCTGGGGAAAGGTAAATTAAAAGCCGCAGCAAACGGAAAACCTGAGTCTACCCAAGTGACTGACCCCTAAAATTACTGTCGGACAACATTAAAGCCCCTGGTGGGGCCCTGGAGTCAGGAGGACCTGAGTTCAAATCCAGCCTCAGACAGTTAATAATTACCTAGCTGTGTGGCCTTGGGTGAGTCACTTAATCCTATTGCCTTAAGTAAATAAAATTTTTTAACAAATTAAAGCTCCCGCTTGTGTTTTTCCTCCAGACCGCTGGCCCCAGACTTGGGACTTTCTTCCCTCCCCCTCCCCCTCCCCCCTCGGCGGACGCAGCCCCAGGCACGGCGCGCCCCCGCGTGGCCGTCCCCAGCGCTGCAGGGCCGCGCGCGCATGCGCACTCCCTCCACACGCGCCCGGAACCTGAGCACGCGAGAACGCGCCGGCGGGCACGAGCGAGCCCGGTGTTGCCGAGAAACCAGCCTCGACCGGCAGAGGGAGGGGCGGGGCGGGCCGCCGCCCAGGTGCGAAATTTGGGAAGGGGAGGAGGAAGAGAGGGGCGGGGCGGGGCGGGGCCGGAACCGGAAACGGGGCCTGGCGAGCTCGGGGGAAACCTGCTCAGCTTCCTCTCCGCCCTGCCCCCCCATGCCTTCGGGCCCCCGCGGGCACCCCCTCCCTGCCCCCCGCCCCACCCTCAGCGGCTTTTCTTTCCTGACTCCTCCCTCATCTCCTCGGACCCCCCCCAGTCACCTCTAACGCGCCCTGAGAGCCCCCTCCTCCCTGCCTGACCTCATCCTTCTGACCCCCCCTACTCCACTCACCTCTTCTCTCTGACCCCCCACTTCAGGCACCTTCTGCACCTCCTTTATTCCCAGTCTGATCACCCCCTGCCTTCCTTCTCTGGACCTCCCTTAGTTTCTCTTCCCTGCTAAGCGGCCACCCAAATCGCAATCCAACCAGCATTTGCTAAGCCTCTATAACGTACAAAAGTTTGAGTTGGGTGTTGTTGATCCAAAAGCAAAATGAAGATAATGGTCCCTGCCCAAAAGAAGCTTGGAGTCTACCAGGGAAATATAACATAGAAACAGCACCATATACATGGTCATTGGAGGAGAGGAGTGGAGAGAGAGACAGAAAGAGTTATAGCAGGGGTTCTTCATCAAGGGTTTGTGATTTTGTTACTTGGATTTTGATCATTGCATTTCGACATGATTGTTTTCCTGGATAATCCTGCATATTTTGTGCTTTTAAAAATACTTTGAGGGGCGGCTAGGTTGCGCAGTGGATGGAGCACCGGCCCTGGAGTCAGGAGGACCTCAGTTCAAATCCAGCCTCAGACACTTAATAATGACCTAGCTGTGTGGCCTTGGGCAAGTCATTTAACCCCATTGCTTTGCAAAATAACCAAAAAAATATATACTTTGAGAAGTTGACCCTGACACACAAAAAGTTAAGAACCCTGTCCTAAAGGATTCATTCACTGTTCTTTATTTTTCAATCAACAAAAATACTCTTTTTTATCCTGTCCCCCAAATCCTCTCCCCCTTAAGGGAGCTAAATTAAAACAAAATCCAATCCAAAATATATAGTCAGTCAAAACAAAATTCTATATTGATCCATCAAAAAAATTGTGTCAGTCTAAACTCCTTTATCTCTTTGTGAAGAAGTGAGTACCTTGTTTCATCCAAAGTTATTTATGTTTGTATAAATTGTGGTAATCATATAAATTGTTCTTCTGGATTTGTTTTCTCTGTATCATTTCATATAGGTCTTCCTAGGTTTCTTTAAAACCATCTTTATCCTTTCTTACAGCACAATAATATTCCATCACACATATAACTTGTTCAACTTTTCTCCAGTTTATGGGCATCCCTCAAATTCCCATTATTTGTACCTCAAAAGAGTTATAAATATTAGCCCTTCATATGACAACCCTTCAAAAATTTGGACAATTATACTTACTTCTCCACCTCATTCCCAAACTCACTCACTCAATAAACACTTATTAGGAAAAAAAAGATTGGCAGTTCCTGCCCTCAAAGAGTGTGTGTATATGTATCTATATATATATACTGGTGCTCTATCTACTGCAACACCTAGCTGCCCCCCAAAGAGTTTATATTTTAAGGGACAGAAACAATATGTAAATTAATTGGCATATACAGGATACACACCAAGTAGATGGAAGGTTCCTTCAACTATTACTCATTGGATGAATGGTAGACCTTTGCCCATCCTAGCTGCTCTCCTCTAGTCTCTCTTTTGCTTATCAATGCCCAATCCAGAAAGAAACACAGTCTTCCAAATATCTAACCAAACCAGAGCAAACAGTCTCTTAATCCATCTAACATGTTTCAAATAACTTATTTTGCAAGACACTGATCTTGGCATTGAGGATACAGAGACAAAAATTCAGTAACTGTCCTCAAGATCTTACATACTGTAGAAGAGATACATGGAACAAAAGATGCCCAGGACAAGGAAAATTGAGGTGCTAGTACCTGGGAAGCTGAGGGAAGACTTCCAGGAGATGACAACTGAGTTGAGCCTTGAAGAAAAATAAGATTTGCAGGAAAAAAAATAGGAGGGAGTTCATTATTGACCTGTGGAAAAGTTTGTGTGAACTGAGTGGGGAGATGAAGTACAGAGTCCAGTTTTAAGGGAGATGAAGTACGGAGTCCAGTTTTAAGGGGAATAGAAAGAAGGTTGTAGACTTAGTTGGGATCCAGACCACCTAAGGTCTACATGCCAAGATGAGGAGTTTATATTTTTGCCCTTTAGGCAAAGGGGAAACTACAGAACAGGTGAGTGAGACTTCAGATCTGTGTCTTAAGTGGATTATTTTAGCAACTATGTGAAAGATGAAGATGAGTGAGAGTGGAGACAGAAAGAGAAATAGAGATGTTGCAATAGTCTGGGCTAGAAGTGATAAGGACTTGATTTAAGGTGTGGTGGCATTGTGAGTGGAGAGAAGGGGAGAGATTCAAGAGATGTTATGGAGTTAAGACTGACAAAACTTGACAACTGGATAAATTGAAGGTAGAGAGAAAGAGAAAGAAGCAATGGTACCCTTAATTGAAATAGGAAAATTATAAACTTTTAGAAGGGATAGGCTCAGGGGAAAAGTCAATAAATTCCGTTTGGGGCATGTTGAGTTTGAGATGTGTATGAAACACCCATTTGGAAATGTATAATAATGGTTATGGGACTGGAGTTCAGATGACAAACTGGAGTTGGATTCAGTTATCTCTGCCCTCAGTTGCTTACCCCTTTCCTTTATCCTCTGACTTTCATAGTTACCTCCCTATTCCCTCTGATTTCCCCCTCAGTAACTCTTCCCCTTGCCTTTCTTTTGGCTCTATTTCCTCTGATTTTCTCCAGTCCACCCTTTATTTAATTGCTATCCTCAGACCTGCCTTTAGCACAGTGCATGGCACCATAGTAGGCACTTAATAAATGTTTGTTGAATTAATCTACTCCGATTCTCCCCTTATTCATCTCCTCTCCTTTGATACCCTTTTCCCTTATCCATTCCTATTCTCTTCTCAGTTATCCTCATCTCTCTTCCTCTGGTGCTCCCTTCTCTTCCTACCCCATCTGTCCTGTGAGTTCTTCTCTCTTTTTCCTTTTGATTCTTCCTCAGTAATCCCCATTCTGAGCACCATCTTCAACCATTCTACTGCCTGTCTCTTCTTTCTGATCCCCCTCTCAGTCAACTCCCCCTGTCACAAGAGGATGAGTGGTAAAAAACGGGGAGTCAAATCTCCTGCAGTATCTCAGAAGGTGACAAAGCCACCCCCTGGGTCCAAATCAAAGGCACCTGCTGGTGAGTTCATGGGCCTTCCCTAACCCACTCTGGATCTTACTAGCCACAATCCCAGGGCTGATCCTCACCCCACCCCAGCCCCCAGGTCACTGTGTCCTTTTACCTTCTCCACTGACTACTGAGGGCCTCCATGCCTTCATCTCAATCAATATCTGACTCACTGAGTGGTCCTCAGACCCCCACCAATTCCCTTCTGATCTCTGGAACAACCTTCAGACTTACCATTTACACTCCTTTCAACACCTCCTCCAAATCCACCTCAGACCTAACCATCCCTCAGGTTCTGCCTTCCCAATTCACTTCTGACCCTTCAAAACCCACTCCACCCCTCAATCATCTTCAGAAACCCCTGACTGTGCCACTCTTGTAAGCTTGCTGGGTGGTGGGAGTGGAGGGACAGGGGGATGGAAAGGAGAGAAATGGGGTTCGAGAGTGGCCTATTGAAAATATTTTTGTTGAGATTTTGGCTTGAATTTGGTGATGAGATCAAGTGAAATTTGACATTTGAGTCCATAACTAGGTATGAGTTTAACTTGTTGGAGGTGGGAAGTAAGAGCAAAAATGGGGGTTGAAATTGGAATCCGGGAAGAGGTGTAAGAATATTACAAAGAGCATTGTGTTTGGAGTCAGGATTTGGGCTCAGATCACAACTATTTTTATTGCCCATACTTCTCTGAAAAATGGTGATTTCTGAGGTTGCTTCCAATTCTAAAGCTTTATATTCCTATGATTTAGTACAGCCCCCTTTATAGGGTGTCCCAAAGGTAAAAACTGTACTTAGACTTTTGCAGCTTCCCAAGTCTTCTCTTCAATAGGCTAATCATTCCCATGTTTGCTCAATCAACAAGCACTTATTAAGAACTTACCATGTGCTGGCACTAGACTAAGCTCCAGAGATAACAACAACAAAAAAAAAAAAAGTAGTGTCTGTCCTCAAAGAGTTTACAGTCTAAGGGCTAAGGGCTCTTTAACTTTCCTTGTCCTGGATACATACAGAGTAGATGGAAGTTTCCTTCAAATCATAAGATGAATGGTGGGTCCTTCCCCATCATGGATTCCCTCCTCTATTCTCTCTTGCCTATCAATGTCCTTCCTAAAGTATGGCACCCATAAATGAACACAATGTCTAACCAGAACAGAGTAAACTGAGTCTAAATTCAATTCATTAACATGTATTAAGTGACTTAATACAGTGTAATGCACTGATTAAGTTAGCACTGAGGATAGAGAGACAAAAATATAACTTTGTCCTCAAGATCTTAAATTCTGTACAAGAGATACAATATAGAAACAAAGACACTCAGGACAAGGAAAGTTGAGGTGCTAGCACCTGGGTAGATGAGGGAAAATTTCCTAGAGATGATACTTGAGTTGAGCCATGGAGGAAAATAAGATTCTGAGTAGGAAATTAGAAGGGTGTTCATTTCTGACCCAGAGAATGGGTCAGAAATGGGAATATATCAAGACAAAGCAGCTTGAGGCTACATATATTTGTCACCTCTGGTTCTCAGAGTAAGGATTTCCAGTTGGACCCAGAGTATTACCAGAGAAACCTCTACTGAACCTTGAGAGATCCTAGTTGAATTTCATATGCCACATTTTTTCTCATTTCTGAGAGATCTTGATTGACCCCAACTTGCCCTAGGATAATGCTGGTGAAATTTTAAACTAATCCTGAAAAGCTCATTCCTCTACATCTCCAAACCTTGATTACCTCCACAGAGATGTTTCCATTTTCCCATTTATCAGCATTTACCAATCCATGTCACTACCACTAATCCATGTTTAATCTATGAAAGCATTCATGAGTCTCCTGAGCTCAACCAACTCACTACTCACACCCCTCACCCCTTCTCATTCCATTCCCTCCCATCTTCTGTCCCAAGTCTCTAGGTCTTGCAGGATTCTTCATGCTGAATCCAAGGATCCAAGAAACCCTCCCCCCGGGAGAGTTGAGGAAGAGCAACTGTTTAACACCACTCCCCATCCCCCCCTATCCACCAAGCCTCACACCTGAGTCCCTGAAATAGCCCCAGCTGAGTCTGAGGCTAGGGTCAGCCTCCTTAATGAGAGTAATGAGTACAGCTGTGGCGTGCTTCCCTGATCCCTAAGCACCCAATAAATGCCAGGGAGGGGGACAAATCAACCAGGAAAGCAGCCCTTAAGGGGAGACAGGATAGGGCAAAAAAGGATGCTTACAAACACGAGCTTTCTCTGCTCTCCATCAGACCTGACTCACCACACTCAGGCCCAGTCTCACCCATCACACAGAAACCTGAACATAAACTCTGAACTTTAAGTAAACAAATAGTTCCCCATATAAACATGTAGACATGCATATGCCCTCCTTCTGGAAAAACATCCTCCTTATGGGCAGCACTATCCCTAATGAAGTATCCTCTGAACATACAGGTGCATAAACATCCTTTCCACAGGCACACCTTTACCCCTAATACCTCCCCTTTTCTTATTCCTTGTCTACCTCAGGCCAACATAGGACCTTATAGCAGCTCTACCATACTCCCATCCTTGACCCTATAAAGCCAATTCAGTTTTCCTGTGTGCCCATTTGAACATAGCTATTTCACATTCCTCAGCTTCTTCTGGCCAGCTTCTTCTCCCAGAATATTCCTCATTACAAAGCCTCCTTGACTTCTTCCCAAAAAAAAGATTCTATCATTGACACTATAGACCCCTGCCTAGAATACAGCTCATCATATAATCTCATCATCCCCCAATTCCTGCCTAGAACACATTTCAATTCATGTTCCATCATGCATCTTCTAAACCTTTGTTTACAACATGCTCCATCATATGTCTACTAACCCCCTTGCCCAGATCATGATCTATCGAATGTTTGCCAGCTCTCCCCACTCCTGCTTAGAACATGCTCCATCATGTCTTTCAGAAGCCCCTTCCCAGAACATGTTCTATCACAAATTTGCCAACCCATTACCCAGATGATGTTCCATCAGTAACTGCTTCCAGTGGTACCCTTTGACTGTAGACCCTGGTTCTTCTTTCAATGACTTACCTGACCATGCACCTGTTCCTCCTGCTCTTCAAAGCCAGCTGTCCTTAACTGTTCCAGCTCCAGGGCTAGTTCAATCCCCTCCATCCGTACCCATGCGTGCTCCTCTTGTAACTGCTCAAGCCATTGCTGTTCCTCTTGCCATAGTTGCTCTTCCCGCCATAGTTGCTCCTCTAGCTGCAATTGCAGCTGGATCTGCCGCCGGCGGTCCTCCAATAAGAGCTGCTCTCTCTCCAGACACAGCTGGACCTCTTGGAGTCTCAATACTTCCTGTGCCAGGGCTGGGTCAGGGCAGATGGCCCCATATCCCCCCAGCTCCATGGCCGTCACCAACACCAGTTCTGTGCTTGCAGTTGAAGCCTCTGCCACCTCTACCGCCCCTGAGCAATCTGACCTGACCACTGGCCCAGGGTGCCCCATAGGAACTGATTTGCCCATCTCACCCATCTCCTCCATCACGTGTTCTCCCTGACCCGCCCCATCCTGGGGGCCCCCTGGGGCCAGTGGCCTAGTCTCAATCACAGAGTCTGCCTCAACCCCTGCCTTCCTACCCCGTCCCTGTTTCTTAGTGCGGGGTCTGCGGGACCGACCTCGCTTCCCAGACATGGTGACCAGTTTAGGCTATTGACCCTGAAAGTGATTATCTGCCCTGCCCTACTGATCACAGTCCCCTCTCACTCCCTAACACCCCAGAGGGTCTGGTCATGTTGACCAAAGGGTTATCTCTGACTAGTCTTCAGCAAAGATAGTATTGGGGTAGCACAGACTCCCAGAGGTGAGTGCCAGGATAGGCCAGCCCTCAGGCTCCCCCCCCCCCTGCTCCCGTGCTTGCCTGCCTGTCAGCCAGCCGGTATCCTGTCTGGTCCGTCTGCCTCTCCCCCAAGCACCCTCCTGGTCCTCCAGCCGGCAGCTCTTGCCTGAAAGCCTTCCGAGTGTCTGTCTCAGCCCAGGAAGGCTGGGGCTAGGCCAGGCTAGGTTGAGAGTTTATAGGGACTCCGAGCTGCCGCCTCTCAGTCAGGCCTCAGAGGCTGACTAACAGGCTGACACATGGCAGCAGGGACTTTATGGGCCACAGGCCTGATTAGCCAAACCAAGGTAGGCTACAGAGAGACAGAGCAAGAGAGGCAGCTTTCACAGAGTCAGGATCTGACAATGTGTTTACAGCAACTTGTTGGGTCCTGTATCTGAGCTGGGCGTGTACCCACTGCCTTATATGGAGTCACTTCAACCCCCTGCTGCTGAACCGGGAAACTCAAACCCAAAACCTTCACTTAGCCTGTGTGCCCTGGATCCTTGGGGAGCAATGATGCCTTGAACCCTCACTGACCACTTGCTTTTGTAGTGACAAACCACTGATCATAAAATAGCTGTTCAAATAGTGTAGCAGTTTAAAAAATGGTCTTTAACTTAGGATATCGTAATTTTGAAAGGTAGTGTGGTGAAAAAGGAAAGAACATTGAACTGAGGACCTGAATTTGAATTCTAACTTTCCCACTGGGGTAACACTGCACAAGTCTCATTCCTCTAAATGATCTTAAAATTCCCCAAATCCTAGGAATTCAGAGAAGTCCCAGATCCTCACTGACAGTAGAAACCCAAAGCCTAAACTCTCCCTAATTCTACTGACTACCAAACCCTTCAGCCTCCCAGCCTTCAGGCTGAGCCCTTACTGACCAGGGAATCAACCGGAAATCCCATAATTCTGAAGTCTGTGGGCACAGACTGTGGGAATGCAGTCCAGAGAGTATAATCCCTATGCTCAGAGCTATTTGAGGAGATTAGAGCTGACACATCGAGTCGTTAATAAAAGGTTTACAAAGCGTTTTACATACATTATCTCATTTGATCTTCACACCAACAGGTAAAGTAGGAGACCTGGGTTCAGAGTTTAAGTGTCTTGCCCAGGACTAGATTCCTAGGAAATATCAAAGGTTAAATTCAAACCCAGGCCACTCATGATTCCACTTTCAGGGCTTTTTTCTTTTATACCATGATCCCTCTGGACATATACAACAAAAGATTACTAACAGTACCAGGAGGCACATGCGCAGTATTAAATGAGTAGTGAGACAGATGGAGATACACTTTGAGCTCCATGGGTTCAGAGCAATGCAACAAATAGGAAGGGAGGGATCTGTATAGACTAGGACAGTCGTGAGAGATAAAGAAACTGAGAGAACTGCTGATCACTGAGGGAACCTGAGCCTATAGACAACCTATAATGACCAATAGACTTGGGGTTAGTGGAGGGCACTTGAGTGAGCAAATGTTTGGAAGTCCCAAAAGTGCAAGATGTGTTTGAGAGCTGTGAGCAGCCAGCTGAGGTAAAGTGTAAACATTGCCCTCAAGTTTTAAAAGAGTTTCAAGGTAGAAGAGGTTGGTCTAAGAGGGCAGAATGAGGAGCAAAGGCTGGAAGCTCAAGGGAGGCAGATTCAGGCAAGATGTCAGATACTGAATGACTGCTTGCTGGGAATATTGCAGAAGGAACTCCCACTCATCTATGGGTTGGATTAGATTAGACTTCAGAGGTCCCTTCTTGGTCTGAGAATCTAGGAATGGGAAATCATGCAGTATGTAGAGTTGGAACAAGAGCAGATAAAACCAGACCATCCAGATTATGAAGGGCCTTGAATGCCAAATATATGAGTGTGAGCTTTATCTTGCAGTCAGGAAATCCAAGGAGAAAACCCTAGGATGCCAAAAGTGCTGACTCCTGTACCAGCTTCAGCAATTCCTTCTTTCTCCCCCCTTCCCTCACCACTCCATCACTTGATAAGATATTTCACACAGGCTCAAGATTTCCTTGCTTTTGTGAGTGTGGAAAGGGGACAACTTTAACCAAAACATAAGCTAAAGTACATGGGTATGTAAAGTACATAAGTATATAAAAAGACCCAATAGAGACTGGTCCTAAGGAGAGGAGAAAAATAGGAGAGAGGGGGCTAAGGGGTATAATTGGGTGGGGCCCAGGAGAAACAAATAGTTCTAAAGAAGGGGTATGGGTGAGGGCTCTAACAGTAAAACCTCAATCCTCCCCTTCCTCATTTCTTCCCACCAGTCTGTTTTGGGTGAGTCATACCAACGCCCAGAGCTCAATAAACTCCCCAACCTACCGGCCCTTCAGGTTTGGCCTCCCAGACCCCTCCCCCCTCCCTGATTCCACACCCTCCCCTCCCTTTCTTCCCTCTCGGCATTGGTCCTGAGAAGAGGCAAGAAGAGGAGCCCTGGGGGGGAGGGGTGTGCTTGGCAGGACAAGCAGAGTGTTGGAGAAAGTAGTTGTGACTGTAGTATGGGCATAAGAAGGAGAGGGAAACCATAGGTGCTGCCTCACCTCCCAGTCTAGTGCCAGTGGGCACTGAAGCTACTTCTATCGTGAGTCCCCTAACCCAACCCCCTTCCCATGCCCCTAGTTTACTTGGTGGCCCAGTGAATCACTGATCTTTTCTGGGCTTCAGTTTCCTCTTTATGCTTTATGGGAAGAAGCCAAGGCTACCTCTTCAGAGGGAGATGGACTAGCTCTTGGAAGTCAAGGCTGAGTCTGGGTTCTTGGCCAGTGGCCCAGACATGTCCAAATTTTCCCCAGACTGGAATTGAAACATAATTTGGAGCTGGAGTGTGGTTGGTGTAGGGTGCTAGATTCGGAGTCTGGTTCTAAATTCTGGCTCTTGTCACTTATTAATTGTGTGACCCTGAGCAAGTCCCTTAGTTCTGTTTGCCTCAGTCTCCTCATCTGTAAAATGGGGGGGTTGGTCTAGATAAACAAGTTTCTCCCGGCTCTAAACCTATGCTCTTGTGACCCTTTGCACTTCCTTATCCTCCATATGCAGTCAGCAATCAGTTCTAATTGGTTATATCTCTACAACATCTCTTAAATCTATCCCCTTTTCCCATTCAGATTCAGGGCCTAGTTCAGGCCCTCATCAACAGTAATCACAGTGACTGACAAATGTAACACTCTAAGACTTTAGCATTAAACAACCCTCTGAAGTAACAGATATATTTTCATCTCCTGATGATGAGAAACTGAGGCCAGAGAGGCCGACTGATATGTACAAGATCATAGGGCTAGGAAGTGAGGCAGGGCTTGAATCTAAGTCTCCCCTAGGAGTCATCTTGAATTCCCCACTATCACCCCACCCCTCATTTCCGAGCTTTCTTTACAAAATCTCTCAAATACACCCCTCTGCCTTCTAACACCGTTCCCATCCTGGTGCAGGCCTTCATCACTTCACACCTTGATTAATAGCTGGTGGTGGATCAATCTGCCTCAAATCTCTCAACTACAGTCCAGACACTAAAGTGGTTTTCCTAAAGCATAGATCCAAATGTGTTATCCCTCTATTCTGTAAACTCCATTGGCTTATTCCCTCCAATAACAAAGAAGAAAGCTGTTTGGCATTCAAAGTCTTTCATAACCTGCCCTGCTCCCTGGCATGTACTCTTTGATCCAGTGTACCTGGCCTCCTGGCTATTCCATGAACAAGACAGTCCATCCTTGAATGCTGTAAATTTTTTTCTGACTGTCCCTTGTTCCTGGAACATTCTCCCTTCTCCACTCCAACTACTGACCTCCTGGATTCTTTAAGTCTCCACTAAAGTCCCACTTTTCTATAGGATATCTTTCCAAATTCCTCTTAATTCTAGTGCTTTACCTCTATCAATGATTCCCTATTTATTGTATATCCTTAGTGCTCTGCCTAGTACCTAGAATGGTAATAATAAATTTTGATTGATTGACTATAGAAAGCCTTTAAATCAGAAAACAAAATTTATCCAATAACAGATATTTCATATCTGCACTTCCAGTTTCTTTCCTTTTAGTCTATGCTTTATATTACTATCCTGGTAATATATTTAGTAGTTAGAGTGCCTAAGTAACTCTTTTATTCAAAAACCTTTGACAACTCCCTCTCTCATCTCTTCAAATGACTTTTCCTAACACATCTCCCACTAGTACCCTTTCATACAACTGATGTAGTAGCCAAGCTGAACTGCAAGTTATTCCTCACCCTCATTCTTTTTTATTTATTTAAGACAATGGAGTTAAGTGACTCAACCAAGGTCACACAGCTAGGCAATTATTAAGTATCTGAGGTTGGATTTGATCCCAGGTCTTCCTGATCCAGGGCCAGTGCCACCTAGCTGCCCCCATCAACCTCATTCTTAACACCCCTCCCAACACCACCCTCCTCTGCCAAACAGACTTCAGCTACTCTTGGTTCTTCAGCTTCCCCACACCCCAAGTGGTCTTCCCTCCTAAGTTTCATGTTACTTTTTCTGGATCTCTTCTTTGACTCTAGACATACCTTAGCCTTATATCATACTTAGCTATGTCCATGTGCTCTTTCATTAGAAGATAAGTTACTTAAAGGCAGTAACTTTTTGCTTTTTCATCTTTATATCTCTAATTCCCAGCAGAGAGTTCCTGTTACTTACTATTAAACATAGTAGGTGCTTAATAAACATTTGTTTAGTGGAATTATTGAATCTTTCCCTGATGAGGAATCCCTTTAATGGAGAAGTGCTATGACATTTACTAATTAATGATGTTATGTGGGGTTTTGCTGTTAATATTGGTGCATATGGAGTTGACTTGTTAAGGCTGTTGAGTACAGGGGGACCCCATTAAAGGCAGACGCTGGGAACCACTTAAGAGCCCCATAAACATGACTGTGACTCTTGGGGTGGGGCACTGGGGGCCATACTTCCCATTCCTATTACTAACAACTATCTTCCTCAAACCAGAGAAGTCCACCACAGGTAAAACTCCTGCAAAGCCAACAACAGTTCAACCAGTGCCTTCTATTCCAATTCAACCCACTGGACCCAAAGGTAAGAACAGGAATAGAGTTATCGCAAATCTGCTAGAGTACCACGAAGGCTCCTGTGCTGTTAGGCTGAGTGTTTACCCTTAGAGTGAGGAATTCCTGAATGCAAGGCTATGTGTGTCTCCTTCCTGGACAGGGGAGCCCAGTTTAGGTGAGGTAAATGGAAATTTAGTAAAGGCAGACTCAGGAAAAGGGATGTGGAAGTGCCTTGGATCTGAAACTCAGTCTTCTATGTTTGTGTGTGTGTGTGTGTGTGTGTGTGTGTGTGTGTGTGTGTGTCTTTATATGTAGTCTCCCTCTTCTGGTGGGAGACAGAAATGACCACTTAGCTCTGGGATCCTAGGATCCATAGTATATATTGCCAAGCTATCCCTCTCTCACAATCCCTTTTTAATCTTTTCCTCTCTACTCAGAAGCAACTAGTAATACAGCAAATACCAGCCTGGAACCTGTTCAAAGTCAGCTTCAGGCACATACTACCTGTGTGACCCCAAACAAATCATTTAATGTTTGCCTTGGTTTCCTCATCTGTAAAATAGAGATAATGATCACTTACCCGTGTTGTTATAAGGCTCAAATGAGATGATATTTGTTAAATTTATTAAATTTGTTTAAAAAAAGATAGCAAAGGACCTGGCACAAAGTAGGCACTATATAGATTATATTCACTTTTCGCCTTCTACCCTACCCGCAGCATTGACATCTCCTATCACTTCTTCCCTCTCCATTTAGCATGTGTTGAAGACTGAGCCTGTCCCAGGCTGATCTAGGCTTCAGTTATGACAATTGGAATAACCTGAGACATTTGTAGACCATCTAACAATTAACAACAGGAAGTTTACTTAGTTTAGCCAATGCAGGCTAAGGATCTAGGCAAGCATACTGCATCAGTTAATTTGGTTGCACCTTCCTTGCCTCTGTGTTGACCTTGCTGGTTTAAAACACATATCTGTGTCCAAAAATGGTAGTCTTTTCTAGTGTGGAATAGGGAGGAAGGTTCACAGAAGAGAACCCCCCCAAAAAAAAAGCTCAAAAAGAAGCAGGGTAATTCTGAAAGTGTAGTGTAGCATTTATTCCATTTTTTAAAAAGTAAACTGTGAAATGGAGATTCATGGTTTCATACTGAATCCTCTTTTTATACTGTGCAATATTCATGGAAATTTTTTTTGTCTTTTTGTATTTAAATTAAAAATACATAAAAAAAATTTTTAAAAGAAAGAGAAACTAGCCTAGCCTGAATAGAGTAGGACCTTAGAATATTATTCCTACCATAAGAGGGGAAATAACACTATGGGTCACTTAATAAAAAGCATTGATCATAGGGTTCCCTGAGGCTCTATCCTGGGCCCCTTCTCTTTTCCTTCTATATTATTTCACATAATGATTTTTATCAACTCCCATGTTGCAATTATCACCTCAATGCCGAGGACTCTCAGATCTTTTGGTCCAGCTCTAACCACTCTCTCCTGCTCCATTTTCCCATCTCCAACTGTCCATCTTATACTTGATGTCCCATAAGACATCTTCAATTTAACATGTTCAAAACTAAACAGCGTTCCCCTCAAACTCTCACCTCTCCTTAATTTCTCTATCACTTGAATATCACTGGTTTACAGCCAAGGGATCATTCCCCTCAAACCCTCACCTCTTCTTAATTTCTCTATCACTTGAATACCACTGGTTCACAACCAAGGTATCATGTTCAATTCTCACTCTCCCAGCCCTCCAACCCCATCCCCAGTCAGTTGTCAAGTCCTGTCTTTCTGCCTGCATCATGTCCTCTTCTAAATGTTCCCTTCTCTCCTCTGGCACACCACCAGCAACCTGGTTCTCTTATAAGAGAACCAATGACATCATGAAGGTGGCATCTTGACTTGCCCATAAATTGGATTTGAATGTGGTAGAGTCATTCAAGTCTGATGGCAAGACAGAGGTCAGGAGGACCAGCTGTGACCCAAAATGCAGGGGGCAGCTAGGTGGCATGGTGGATAGAGCACTGACCCTGGAATCAGGAGGACCTGAGTTCAAATCCAGCCTCAGACAATAATTACCTAGCTGTGTGGCCTTGGGCAAGCTGCTTGACCCCATTGCCTTGAGTACAAAAAAAATGCAATGGGAGATCTTGTCTTTTTAAATTAACATCTTTCCTCCATCTAGGGTTCTTTGAGGTGGCCTCTTGGCCTCCCCACTGGACTGTTGCAGAAGCTTGTTGATTGGTCTCCCTGACTCTAGTCTGTCTTTCCTCCAAGACACAGTCAACATTACCATGGTGCTTGCTCTGTACTAACTATGCCAAGTGATGCACATCTCATGTAACCTTCATGCCCTGGAAGGCAGTTGCTATTACTTTCCCGTTTTACAGATGAGGAAACTGAAGCAAACAGATAAAGTGACTTGTCCAGGATCCCACAGCCAGCAAGTATCTGAACCCATATTTGAACTCAGGTCCTTCTGATTCCAGGATTACAATAATATATAGTCCATTCAGCTATCAAATTGTCTAGAGTGCAAATCTGACCATATCATCTCCCTATTCAACTCTTGTAGCACCTTATTACTTCTGAGATCAAATATAAAATTTTTTGTGTTTGGTTCTTAAAGCCCTTCATAACTTTTCCTACTTTTCCCAACTTCTACACCTTAATCTCCTCCACTGACCTAATGACTCTCCTTGCACATGACTGACTGACTCCCGACTCCCAAGCATTTTCATTGGCTGTCCTGCATTCCTGGAATACACTCTCTCACTTCTATTTTACCTCCTGCCTTCTCTGGCTTCCTTTCAGTCTCAATTAAAGCCCCATCTTCTACAAGAAGCCTTTCTTAGACCTCCTTAATTTAGTGACATCCCTCTGAGCCTGAGATAATATTTGTAAAATATGTAGCACAGGGCTTCATACATGGTAGGAACTTAATAAATACCAGTGAAACCATTAACTGACCATGCCTTTTTTATAAAATGTCCAGGGAAGCTGCTTGATAATATTGAGCCAGCCCGGGAAAAGTGTGAAGAACAGCAATGGACAGGGGATGAAATTATTCAAGAAGGAAGGAAGAGGGAAGGGAAGGGAAGGGAAGGGAAGGGAAGGGAAGGGAAGGGAAGGAAGGAAGGAAGGAAGGAAGGAAGGAAGGAAGGAAGGAAGGAAGGAAGGAAGGAAGGAAGGAAGGGAGGAAGGGAGGAAGGGAGGAAGGAAGGGAGGAGGGAAGGTAGCAGGGAGAATTGCTCCGGGAGAGGGCTTGCAAGTTTGGTGGGAGTTTGTTTATCAGTGAAGAAATCATAAGTTTCTCTGATTTAGGAGGGTCAGAAAAGACATAAATTTTAATTCATAGGTTAGTGCAAACAGTTACAAGTTACTTCACTGAGTTCTTTAGGAATAGTGGCAAGGTAAAGAGAATGAGTTGGTTTTAAGAATTTGTAAAGTTTAAACAAAGAAGAAATAGCTACAAGATGGGTTGGTGAGAATATCCAGGACAGTAAAGAAGACAGAAAGGGGGAGGGAAGAAGAAGAGAATACAGCTCTAAGTAAACAGAGAGATTACCTAAGATCAACTGAATTCAGCAGTTGGGAGAGGGTGAGCAAAACTTTCAAAGGGAGTGTAGCCCACCTGCTGTGCAGAGAGGAGTTAGGGGAGATTTGGGGTGGCACCAGGAGGGACTGAAGAGTGGCATAAGATTATGTTCTTGGGTGTGTCTGGAGAATTAAAAATTATATAGATTTGGTTAAGAAATTATAGTTCCTTGACGTTAACTCAGTGTTAACTGAGAGTTAGGGTCTTTGTTTACACTAGGTAGCCTTGAGGAATTTATGGTGTATGACCAGGAAAGCCTGGTGAGATAACCTGGAGATGCTAGTTTCCAAAATAGGAAGGTTTAACAGCTTCAAAAGATGAACTATTTTAACAGAATACCTATTCCTTGTAGGAATTTGCTTGTAAGAAAGAATTGTAACAAATCAGAAAAAGAAAAGGATTATAACATTTATCTCTAAATACAGAAAAAGGAGGGAAAATTACAATATTTCTCTCTGCCCTCTTATAAAAAAAATCTTCTCTGCCTTGGAGGTGCTTCTATTCTCTTGGGGGAAGATAATACACAAAAGGAAATTTAAAAGTGGGGGTGGGGGCAGCTAGGTAATTCAAAGGATAGAGCACCCACCCTGGAGTCAGGAAGATCTGAGTTCAAATGTGACCTCAAACACTGATACTTACTAACTTGGGCAAGTCATGTAACCCCATAACCTTGCAAAAAACAAAAAAGAAAAAAGAAAGAAAGTAGGAGAAGGGAAGTGTCCATTAGGGACATGGTTTTAAAGTCCACTTAGGGACAGGGCTGGAGGAGAATGAGGACTGACTGGCTGGCCTGGGTCCTTCTAGGAAATGGAGGCTGCCCTTGGGAAAGAAGAAAGGAAGCAATCCTTTATTAAGTGCCTACTATGCACCCAGAAGTTTGCTAAGTAAGCACTGTACAAATATTAGTTTGAGGAATTAGTAGAGGAACCTGAGGCAGCCAGGGGTGAGGTGATAGTTTTATCTCTTTCTGAGGCACCACCCACCTGGGAAAGAGAGGTGGGCCTCTGGGAATACAGGTGGCCTCCAGCCCTGAGAGCAGTCTCAGGATGAGTCAGCATGACTAAGGAGAATGAAAGTACCCACTCACCAGAAAAGTATATATTCTGATGACATAAATAACTATAGAGGATAAACATAAAATGAATAACTATATCTGTACATGATGACATAGATAATATAGAGAATAATCATAAAATGAATCTGAACATATACGGTAAATAAATATAATTATATACAAAATAGACAAATATAAGGCAGTTTTGGAGGGAGGGTATTAGCAGTTGGAGTCAGCAATGGCCTCATGCAGAAGATGGTGCCTGACAGGACACTGAGGCTGAGGAAGAAAAAGGAATGTATTTCAATCATGGAAGGAGGAGGGGGGAGGGATTGAATGGGGAAGGGTAAATCCAGAGCCTGAAAATAGGAAATGGGCTCTGTATGAAGAAGGTCATTTTGAATGGATTACTGCATGTAGGGGGCAAGAAATGTCTAGTGTGGCTGGAAAAGATAGGTGAGGACTAGGTCAAAAAGGACTTTAAAAAGCTAAACAAAAATTAGAAGCAATAGGAAGTTGCTGAGAGGAGTCACATGGTCACATCTTATATGTTATATGTTTGTCCTTCATTCTTAAAGAAGACCATGACATCAGGGAGATGATGCCATGACAACCACATGAATAAATTTGAGTGATGGATGCTGTGCTAATTCACCACCCTCACTTTCTCAGAGCCCTCTGAATCCAGTAGTCAGATATAAATTGGGATGACTCAAGATGGTCCTGAATTCGAGACAATCAGGGTGAAATGACTTGGCCAAGTTCACACAGCTACTAAGAGTTAAGTGACTTGCCTATTATCATACAGTTCCTAAAGTGTCAAGTGTCTGATGTGGGCAAGAGGTGACCAGGTTCTGAACTAAGGTGGTAGTGTGTGAGCAGAAAAAAGGGTTTGAACTGGAGAGATGTTTTGAACGTAGAAATGGCAAGATTTTTCAAACTGATTAAATATAAGAATAAAAGAAAGTCAGGAATCTAAAATAATTCAAAGGTTATAAAATTGGGTGATTGGAAAGATGAAGTTGCCTTCAATAGAAATAGGGAATTTTGAAAGGGAAGGTTTGGGAAAAGTTAATGAGTTCAGTTTTAGATTTGTTGAGTTTGGTATGACTCTGAGAAAGCTTGTTTTGATTCCTAACCTGGAGAGGAGAGACTAGTGATTTGGGGGGGGGGGGGATGTGTGTGCATACATCCTCAATGTGAATGTGTATAATATGTGTTTACACACACATATCCTCTTCTTTCGGTTCTCATTTCTTCCTCACCTCCATGACAGAGCCTTCCAAGGAAGATCAAGCAGCAATCATCATTCAGTGTGCCTACAGGAAGCATCTAGCAAGGAAGGAACGAGCCCGTCGAATAAAAGAGAAGCAAGACTACACAGCTTTGATGGACCAGCTACAGAAGGAGGTAGGACTCCAAAATCCTAGATGCCTGGGGGTGTCAGGTAGCTTGATATTGGGCAGCTGGTCCAGAGTGGCCTTTGTAACAGGGAGAGATGGTGCATGACCAAGGATCATTGACCTGCACTCTGTCTGCCACATCTCTCCTGAAGTTGACTTTTGGGGACTGGTATTACCCAGAGGTGAGAGGAAACCACACTTTGGTTTCTCAGGCCTTCTTGGCCATGGTGAAGCGTGAGCAGGAACAGGCTCGACAGGCTCGGGAGAAGGAAGAAGAACAACGGCAAAAGCGCCTAGAAGAACAGAGGCGTCGGAAGCGCATGTTGGAAGCTGCATTTGAAGGAGACATAGAGGAAATGAAGGCTGTACTGAAGGAGGTCAGTAGCCAGTATTCTAGAGCATAAGTGAGTGGTCTCATCCATGGGTCAGTGCAAGGTGAACAAGAGGTCAGCTAGCATTAACTGCTGGGTCATCCAGGTGTCAGAATAGGATCAAAATGGTCAACAAGAGGTCACTGAGGATTCATCAAGGACCTTAACAAAGTCAAGTCCTTGGACTGGCAACAGGAGCTTGTCAGGAAAATGCTGAAACTTATTTCCTATATTCCTGTCCAGTTTATTCCAAGGGATACCTCAGATTAGAGCTCAGAGAGGATATGACCATGGTTGTGTCACTCTCCTCCATGAGATTCAGGAGTCTTCCAAAGCTACCTAAGGGTGGCCTCCTGTCCTCAGACCAGCTTCCCTCACCTTATATGGGACCCAATGTTCCACTGTACTTACTGCTGGGACAGATAGAGACAGACATGGATTGTCTCTGCACTTGTCCCCTGCTCCCCCCTGTACAAGTCTCCCCAGACCTGACTCCTGTGTGTGTCATCCATACCTCTCTGTCCTTGTCCCCTCACACACACACTCTTGACAGTATGCCTATACAGATGACCCATGGCAACTCCATTCTCCATTAACCCTGGGGCATGTCACTGAAGGTCTTTAAGCTGTGTTACATGGCTCCTTGTCCCATGTGGCCCCTGAATAGGATTTCTCCTGTCATTGCATTTGTGTCACTGGGCATGTTGTGGGTCTCTGTGGAGGTAGGGGACGTGCTGAGCCGGGAGGGCGTGGGCCAAGATGACCGGGGGAAAGCAGTGAGGCTGAAGAACCACGTAGCCATGGTGGAATGCACAGATGCAAATGGGAACACACCACTGTCAGAGGCTTCGGGAGGAGGCCATCCTGCTGCCATCAAGTTCCTCATAGAGAATGGCGCCCACCCCAACTGCAAGGTATGGAAAGAAAAGGAAGAAAATAAGCAATGGGTCCTAGTTTAGGTTGACAAGACAGAGGATGGGGTGTTGACAGTGGTATGGGAGTCCTGAACTGCGGAGTCCTTGGGAAGGAAGGAAAGAAGGAAGATCCAGGCCGTTTGACTTAGAGAGACCTGAAGGATAGGAAAAAGAGAGGTTGAAGAACCATGGCTTAGGGAGCCTGGATGAGAGGGAAAAGGGGCAAAGTTGAGGGACCCCTCCTTAGGGAGTCTCTTCCCTCCCAGGGAGCCTTTAGTCGGACCCCTCTGTATAGAGCTGCCTTTGGGGGACACCTCGCTGCAGTGGAGATGCTTTTGCAGCATGGATCAGACCCACGGATCTATGCAGATGATGGAAATACTCCAGAACAGGTATGGATATGAATATGCCCTTTGTTCCTTCTTCTTCCCTATCAAGTTACCTACTCTCCTTATGAAATCATAAACTTGATTCCCAGTCTTTCCTATTATTATTCTGAAGCCTGGGGCACACCCCTTTCTCCCTAACCCCTCCCTAACCCCACCTCCTCCTTAGAGTCAGTCTCCATACCCTCTTCTTCCCATGTTGACATGAAGACTGAACAGCTCAGCCTCCTGGCTGGACACAGTGCTAGGTCCCTGAGTGGCTATATAAACAAATTCTGCCCAGTTGAGCCAGGAGTGACCCTTGGGTGCAGGGCTTCTTTCTAAGCCCAGACTGAGACTTCTGAAGAATACCCGCCCTCATTTTAATTCCTCTTGTACCAGCCTCAGTTTCCTCTTGTCTGTAGCCCTGATTCTATTGCCTTTTAGCTTTGTTTTTCTTTAAAAACAGAGTATTTTAACTAAATTTTTTTTCATTCATTGAAAGTCTACCTTCTCTTCCTTCAACTCCTCCCCTGTAAATCCCCACTGTCCCCACTGAGGGAGAAGGGAAAAAAAACTTCCCAAACCCTTATTTTACCAAAAAAAAAAAAAATATATAGCCAAGGAAGAAAGGAAAGAAGCATATAATAATCACTTACTATGAGTCTGGCACTGTGCCAAGAAATGAAGCTACAAACAAGGGCAGGGAATAGGCATTTATTAACTACCTACTGTGTACCAGACACTGTATGAAGTACTTTATAAATATTATCACATTTAATCCTTTTACCAATTCTATGAGATAGATGTTATATCATCCCATTTTTTAGTTAAGGAAATTGAGGTTGACAGATTAAAGAACTTGTCCAGGATTATACTGCTAATAAATGTCTGAGGCTGAATTTGAACTCAAGTCTTCTTGAGTTTATGCTCAACACTCCATCCATTATGTTACCTAATTGCCAAATATGGTGGGGAGGGGGGAATAAGACATTCACTTGGCACAAGGAACTTATAATCTATAGCAAACAAAACAATCTCCTATACTGACCATTTCCCCCTCCCCACCAAAAAAAGTCTCATTCTACACTCTGAGCCTTTCCCCCCCATTATCAGGAAGTAGGTAGCATGTTTCATCATGAGTTCTCTGGAATTTTGATTGTTCATTGTGTTAATCAGAGTCCCTAAGTCTTTCAAAGTTATTTGTCTTTACAATATTGTTAATACTGCATAAATTGTTTTCCCAGTTCTACTCACTTTACTTCAGTACATACAGGTCTTCCCAAATTTCTCTGAAATCATCTCCTTCTTTGTTATAACAGTATTCCTTTGTATAACATGTTCAACTATTCCCCTATTAGTTTCCAGTTCTTTGACACAACAAAAAAGCTACTATAAATATTTATATACAGATGGGTCATTTTCCTTTTTTTGATCTCTTTGATACAGACCTGGTATTTAGGAATCACTGGACAGTTTAAGAAATTTGGGGACACTAGTTCCAAATTGCTTTACAGAATGATTAGATCAGTTCACATCTCTACCAATAGAACATTATGTAGCTTTTCTCCCAATTTTTTCTGGCAACTTTTGATGGTCACATGATTCTGATTATTCACATGGCTCTTCCATAGTGTTTTATCCTAACCCCCTTCCTAGTTCCTGTTTCCTACTGTAATAATCCTACTGTTCCCTAACTCATATTGTTCTTCAAAACTTTCATAGCATTCTCAGTTCCCCCATGTATTATACCTACACTAATTATCACTAAACCCTTATATACACTAATATTTATATTCCCTATACTTGTAATATAAAATTCTCAAAATTAGATATTATTGGACTTAATTCAGATTCTAACTAAAGTAATAAAACAAATATAAGGATTATGAAATTAAATAATAAATAAAATAAATTGATTTTTTAAAAATCAAAATGAGAATAAATCTTGGAAATATTGATATTAAGAGGTCTTAGACAGTATTGGGAGAAATGAAAAAAGGGGAAAAATGTTGAACCTGATGAACTCCTATAATGCAACTCTTTTGTTTTTGTTTTTGTAAGGCAGTAAGGTTAAGTAACTTGCCCAAGGTCACACAGTTAGGTAATTATTAATTGTCTGAGATCACATTTGAACTCAGGTCCTCCTAACTCCAAGGCTAGTGCTTTATCCACTGTAACACCTAGCCACTGAGCATAATGTAATTTTGACTCCCATCTGTAAGGAAGATTTTTAATATAGATTTTTAATTCATAGCAATTCTACACTTAGAAAGGAAGTAATGAAATGTCTGATTCTTATACTGCCAGGTAGAGATCAAAACTTTAATAATGAATTGGAATCCAATACAGTCCTTCACTAGGAAAGGTCCTTCCTTGTTCTTGGCTCTGATTTCATTGTCATGTCACAAACAAAGGAACACCGAACCGAGTAACATACATGCAGTGTTGACTACAAATGTTTATGAGAAATAATGTTAAATCCAACAAATCTATTTTTATTAGAATAAATTTAAGTAAAGCACAAAAGGAAGTAAAGCTGGAGCAGGATAGGATCCACCCTGCTACCTTGTTTCTCTCAGATAAAACAAACCTCAGATTAAAAAAAAATCTGAGATAAAATACATTTTCCCACACAATGCTCTCAACTTGTCCATTTAGATGTCATCTCTTATGGTTTTAAAAAAGGGAAATACAGGTGTGACAAGACACCAGCTTTTGCTACTAATGGGACAGCTAATACCTCTTCTTATTTCCCTTAGGAGTCCTCAAATTCTGGCTATTGTTGTGTATGCAAAATGTCCCCAACAGACCTCCCTACTCATAAGTTAAACTTATGTTAGTTCCATCTTCTCAGACTAAGAAGAGCTACAAACCCCAGGGACTTTGGTAGTCAGCCAACCCTTTTCCAGATATGGTTACACAAATATTTGAAATGCTTGCATGTGGAAAAGAGATTAGACTTGTTCTATTTTGCCTCAGAAAGTAGAAACAGGAGCAATGAGTGAAAGAATAATGGGACAAATTTAGGCTTGATATTGGGGAAAACTTCCTAACAATTACAACTTCTCTATTTATAGTCAAAATGGATTGCCTCATAAGGTAATGTGTTTCTACTCATTGGAATTCATCTGGAAAAAGTTGGACAAATATTTGTCAGTAATATTGTAGTCCAGGATTCTTTAGAGTTTGCACTTGCATTGCAACTGAGGTCCATTCCAATTCTTAAAATTCTGTGATTCTTTGTTACAAAGAGAGATTCTGAAATTGGGAGGATTGAGAAATATCATTGAGAAATGATAGAATAAAATGTCTCCCAAGACTCTGGCTTCATACAGATCAAGTTCACTCCTGAGGGCATGACCCCAAAGCATTAGTTTTGTCCTTTGATTTCTTCTGCTTCTACCCCAGAATAAATTTTTTTTAGGTTTTTTGCAAGGCAATGGGGTTGAGTGACTTGCCCAAGGCCACACAGCTAAGTAATTATTAAGTGTCTGAGGTCAGATTTGAACTCACGTACTCCTGACTCCAGGGCCAATCCTCTGTCCACTGTGCCACGTAACCACCCCAAGAATAAAATTTTAAGAAATTCTCTAAAACAAAGTTTCAGTTGATCTCCCTAAATGTAGAATGACAGATTGCCAATTCCTTCACAAGCACTAAGTGTACAATATAGGCATAGGCTATGAGCTATGTAACAAGCTTTATTCTACTCATTGATGAAAATGCATAAACTACAAAAGATATACAGTAATTCATGAACAAATATAGAAACATAAAAATTCAAAATAGCTCATTAACCTGATTAAAAACAACTTTCCCGAGGGCGGCTAGGTGGCATAGTAGATAAAGCACTGGCCTTGGAGTCAGGAGTACCTGGGTTCAAATCCGGTCTCAGACACTTAATAATTACCTAGTTGTGTGGCCTTGGGCAAGCCACTTAACCCCATTTGCCTTACAAAAAAAAAAAAAAACCTAAAAAAAAAAACAACTCTCCTACCACCAGAAAAAAAGACCCTTCTAAACACTGCTAAATAAATATTCCCCTTTCACCTCAAACATACTAAGTGACTCATTACAAGTTACTAATATCATAAGTTAATATCATAACAATTGGCATTGCCCAGATTTCCACTTCCATTTGCTGATTTTAGTCTTCAAAGCTGCTAGGTGATCCTACTGGAAGAACTCTTCTTCCTCTGATAAATGCTGTTAAAGAAATCTTCCTCTGGGTGGACAGCTCCTGGCTCAAGTCCATGAATCAAGATTATTCATGAGGTAACCCTTAAGACTGGAAATGCCCATTCTCAGGGTCAGTAGTCTTTTAACCTGTACCCAAAAAAGGAAACAGAAAAATAGAAGGCATTCAGAAGTTGGAGATCCAGGAATGCCTATCACAGGCTCATCTAAGCAAGCCCTATTCTGGTTACCACCTTCTCTTCCAAGTCATCCATTTCTGCTACTTCAAGGGGTGAAGGTCCCTCTATTCCTCCTTGCTGCATTCTGGTCTACAAATCCAAGGAAGAAAAACACACAAAAAGTAAAATGGGTAAAAGCTGTTTTATGACTTGCTTTTATAGATCACAGAGCAAGGACACCTACTTTGACCAGTCCGTTTCTCCTGAATCTCAGTAACCAATCATCTTTTAGGCAATTCCATTCATTGGGGACCAATCAGAGGAATTTTTTATCTTCTCAAAAAGGGATTATAATATTCATGAATCATGCTCCTTCCAACAAAAATTTACACTCTGAAATCCCGTCAAGTCAAGTGAGGGACTTATCAGGGTTTCAGGGCCTCTTCTAAAAACATTAATAAAATGTTCTTTTTAGAAAAAAGGAAAAATGGAATTGAATAAGGTAGAGCCTGGAAGCAAGGCTTAGGATCAATAAAAATTTTGCTGAATTAAATTAAATTAAATGATTACAATAGCCATTCAGAAAAGAGGCAATGTGAGATGCTAAAGTACTCCATAAAATGGTGTTTCTTGTTTCTCTGGACATAGGGTAAAACCAATTCCATCGAATCCTTTCTATGCTTCTCCAAGGAGAACTTGGACCTATAAGTTCAATTTCACTACAATTTCCTCATATCTTTTGGGTTTATTTATATTGAGACTTTTAACATTATTATAATTCAATTCATTCTGTAATATGTCTCACTGGTCATTGGATAAGAATCTCACATTTAGAGTACCATTGGGAAATTTAACATGTATAATCTAAAAACTGGGAGTAAATTGGTGCTGAAAAGAATTTTTGTTTCAGGGTGTAACTTGTGATCATTGAAAACATTATGCAATACTATGGGAATGAGGTAAAAGCTAACAAACCAACTTCTGTGGGAGGTGGGGGGAGAGAAGCAAGATGGGGGGAAAGTGTAAAACTCAAAATAAATAAAACCTTTCTAAAAGAAAGAAAGAAAATATGCAAAATGCAGACAAGTCCAGTCTTCTTTTGTAGTTGTTCAGTCAATTCTGACTCTTCATGACCAGGATTTTCTTGGCAATTTCCTTGCCATTTCTTTCTCAAGTTCATTTTATAGATGAAGAAACAGAAACTAATTGGGTTAAGTGACTTTCCCAGGGTCACATAACTTGTATTTGAGACCACATTTGAATTCATAAAGAGGAGCCTTCCTGATTCCAAGCCCATTGCTCTATCCACTACACCATTTAACTGTCCAGCGCAGTTTTAGATAGAAGGTTTATCCAAGACACATGACACAAGACACATCTACCCTACTGGATTGCTATCATAATCTGAGAAGTAGGCAATCTCCATCCACTTAGCTTATACTATGTAGCTTGCTAGACCAATTTCTTTTAAATGTCAGTTGATCTCATCGGAGTGGCCATATAGTATTCTGGGACATGATATAATTAGTATGATATCATTTACAAAGAGAAGAATTTGTGGAAGAAAACACACCACACCCTGTGTTTTGGACATATTCTTCAGTGAAACATTTTTATCAATGTCTAAACATTCTGCTTCAATAATAATAGTTAACATTTTTATATTTCAAGGTTTGCAAAGTACTTTACAAGTAGTATCTCATTTGATTCTTACAGCAACCCTGGGAGGTATTGCTATTATTATCCTCATTTTACAGGTGAGGAAATTAAAGCAAACAGAGATAAGTGACTTGGCCAGGGTCACCACCATTTTTCTTTTTGGAAAGTATCCTTGATCTCCTAGAGAGCTCTCTTTAGTTCTCTCTCCTGAAGTTCCACTTCAGAGATTTTTTAAAATGTATTATAAAACTCCACCTTCCAGCTTTGATACTAGCATAATTTTATCTCTTCCTGAGCTGAGAAGAAATTCAGCACCCCACATCTTTAGCAATTTATGCCTCCTCAAAAGATAGCCAGTCAATTCAAGTCTTGTTAGTGTAATAGGGGTTTGAGAATTGGAAATATTAAAATCTGAGTTAGAAGGTGTAACTGAGTCATGCCCTCGAGTAAGAGACAAACTGATGAGAGGAAGGAAGGGACCTCAGCAAAACAGGAGCCACACGATAGCACTAAGAACCCATGACTGAAGCTATCAGTTGGATTTATCCCTTCCAAGTGTGAAGGAAATCCCCAAAAAAGTCTGCTCTTTCTCCAACTTCTGCTCTCAGTGAACTCTTATCTATTAACTGACATTGTAATATACTCTCCTCACTTCTTTCTGGTAACCTGAATTTTGTCTCAACCAAAAAGAGATCAGGACTTAACTAAAGACACAAATTTAAATCAATAGAGTCAAACCTTTACCTAACTGTTAGGAGTATTCTAACTGGGGCCTCTGAACTATAGTAGTCATACTACTAATTTTTTGTTTAATCAAAACTCTGTGAAGTGAATGAGGAAGGGTTCCATGTCGACCAGTGAGATCCATCATATTGGCCATATGCTAAACAATGAGCTAATTGCTATTACAGAATGTGACTAATTTAATCTCCAGAGTAGAGGCAATGGGAGGAGTAGTCAGTGATGATGAATACCTACTACCAAACTGCATGCTCTACGGCAACTATACACCTGTAACCACTATACCACAATGATTGTTACACTGATGAACATATGTATCACAGAAATGCCTCCTTTCAGATAATATTACACTGATAAACCTATATGTTAAGGATATGCCTCCTTTTAGGTAATATTACTACCTTAATACTAATTTTCAAATTCCTTATCTCAAGGAATCTTGAATGTTTTTAACACAATCATAGAAGGCACTTTATTGGAACTGCATTTTTTCTTTTTGAAAAGACAGTGTTGTTAAGTGACTTGCCCAAGGTCACATAGCTAGGTAATTATTAAGTCTGAGGTTGGATTTGAACTCAGGTCCTCCTGACTCCAGAGCTGGTGCTATATCCACTGTGCCACCTAGCTACCCTGTTGAAACTGTATTTTGTAGCCTTAAAATTTGCTTTTGATCTACTGAGTCAAATTTTTTTTTCCAACAAATTAAATGAAATCTCCATACTTTCATGGTCAGTTGCATGACAGTGAAAATATTTGCTGTAGAAAGTGGTCTGAGAACACTTATTGATTCTTTTCTCATGTCTTCATAAAGGAAATGCCTAGTAAATGAACAACTAGGCAGCACAGTGGACAGAGCACGAAGACTGAAGTTCAAATCTGGCCTCAGACACTTACACTTACTAGCTGTGTAATGTCAGACAAGTCGCTTAACCTTGATTGTCTCACATCCAGGACCACTTCCAGTCCTGATCCATGTCTGGTCTCTGGACATAGATCACTCCAGAGGAGAAAATGAGGCTGGTGACTTAGTATAGTATCCTCTCACTCAAATCCAATTCATGTGATTGTCATGGCATCACCTCCCTGATGTCATGATCTTCTTGGCGAATATATGCCCAATATGTGCATAGACTCTCATAAAAAATTTTATAGAGATGACAATATGGAAGTTGCTGATGTCTTTTCAGTTGCTTTCTCAGAAAATCTGAATATTATCTGTTATCTTTGGGGGGGAATTCCTGACAAGCATTTATTAAATACCTTGTTATGAAACTCTGTTTTAGTTGCTGGGATTAATATATAATGAATGGAAAAATTTCTCCCCACAAGAAGTTTACACTCTAATGGAGAAAAAAAACAAGTATATGAAAAAAGTACATGCAGAATAACTATAAAGAGAATAAATACAAAGTCATTAAAACACAGTTGTTTGAGAGGTGGGGCACTAGCAGTGGGGATCAGAAAAGGCTTTCTTGCAGGTAGTACTTGAACAGTATCTTGAAGAAAGAGGGATTCTAGGAGATGGAGGTCAGGGAGATCCCTCTAATTAGTAGTATGACCACAATAGTTCAGAGACCCCAGTTAGAGATTGGCTAGTTTACAGCCATGGAGATGGGAAATGAAATGTTGTATATGAGGAACAAAGATGACCACATCTTCAGTCCAGTTTCTTCTAACTCTCTTCTTGAAGAAAGTATCTGTATCTAGGAGGTATGGTGCATAGGTACTGGCTCTGGAATCAAGAAGACTCCTCTTCCTGAGTTCAAATATGATCTCAGACACTTACTAGCTATGTGACTCTGGGGAAGTCATTTAACTACTATTTGCCTCAGACCTTCATCTGTTAAAAAATAAAATAAAATAAAAATGAACTGGAGAAGGAAATGGCAAACCATTCCAGTATTTTTACCAAGAAAACCCCCAAATAGACAAGAATATAGACAATGAAGTAAAACCAAAAATTAAAAAAAAAAGTCCATGCAATATACACTCATGACACAATAATCTCCAAGATTTTGGCCCCTTTATTTCCTTAATCCTCACTAATATTTTTCACTGCCCTTCTGTATATATACTTCACATTGATATCATCAAATATGTATTAACTTAGTTTAGAGAACTTAACTAAGTTCTTCCCAGAATTTCTGTACTATTTTTTCTTTTGCTTATGTTTAGCTGGAATGTTGAAACAAAAGATGACAAAGCTTTTTCTTATTGCCTTTGGGTACATGAGGAAACCAACTTTTCCAGTTATCTAAAGACAACCTAAGAGCAACATTTCCATTTAGCTGCAAATTTTTTGTCTTCGTTTGTAGCAAAAATGTCGATATTCATGTGATTCAGTCCTCCCAATAGTATCAGTGGGTTGGAAATGGAGTTGACATTGATAGTGCCAAGAGTTAAATTAAGATTTTTAAAGGGTCTAAACATGGGATTCTTAGTTCTTTCCCCTTTTTTGCCTTTCTGCCTCCATCATTGCATAAGCTGAAAGGAACAAGACATATGTATGTGTAATTTTCTTTATGTTCTAGGATACCATGGCCATGGAATTTATCACCTTACAACAAACCCTACACTCAGACATTTTGTCATTTGGAGTGCCCTCAAATTCTTTTCTACTTAGTAGAACTTGCCAGGCTTATGATCTACTACCATCACCTTAGAAACTCCACATCATGATGAAATATAAGAATAGAATGTTACTGGAGTGATAACAAATATAAACATAAATATAAATACCACACCAATATACATGCTAATGACTTTAATGATGCATGTTATGGTAGAGTGTTGGATCTGGAATAAGCATGCCAAGGTTTTCATTGTGGATCAGACTTACTAATTTTAGCAAGTTGTTTTGTTTTGGGGAGGGTTTTTTGAGACTTTATGAAATAGAGGCAAAAATATTTTTGCTCAAGGGCTATAAAACTATGCCTATCCTTTGACCTAGCAATGTCTATATTCCAAAAGAAGATGAAAAAACAAAAAGGTAAAGGACCTATGTACAATGTTATTTATAGCACCTCTTTTCTGGTGTCAAGGAATTGGAAGTATTTGACTGTAAGAAACGATGAGCAGGATGCTCTTTAGAAAAACTTGGAAACACATGAGCTGATACAAAGTAGAATGTGCTATGAACAAAATAATAGCAATATTAGCTTTTCTTAGCAATACTGTGAGCAAGACAACTCTGAAGGACTTTTGAAGAATGTTAGCCATCTCTAAATGTTTGAATACAGATTGAAGCATAACTTTTTAAACTTTATTTTTCTTAAATCTTCTTTGGGGAAGGGGAGCTATGTTATCTTTCATAACATAACTATTAAGGAAATGTTTTGCATGATGACACATTTATAACCTATATCAAATTGCTTGCTTTCTCAATGAGAGGGTGTGGGGTGGGAGGAAGGAAGATAATTTGGAACTCAAAGTTTTAAAAACAAATGATAAAAATTATTTTTATATATAACCAGGGAAAAATAAAATACTAAATAAATTTTTGGACTCTATCTTAACAGGGTCCCTAATTCAGGCATATATAGGCACTTATGTATATTCATGATGTCCTTCATCTATTCTCCACATGTAGGTAGCCTCCCTGGATGCTGTGGCAGATGTCTTGAAGTCCTGGGACATTGCTCTCACAGAGGCCATGCTGGAGAAGATGGAGGCTGAGCAACAACGCCGGGCCCAAGAGGCCCAGAAGCAAAAGGAGGCAGAAACCAAGCGGTGCCAATGGGGAAGGGTTCATGGGGAAAGGGGGCTATTTCAGGTGTTAAATGAGAGATACTGGAATGGATCTTGATGTGGCAAATGAATATTGGAGTAAATGCCTAGAGGTAGTGACTAGGGGAAACCACCACCCTCACTTCCCCTTTCCAATCCTACAGAATGACTGCCAGTGTTCAAGAGCTACAGAAGGAACAGGAACGATGTCATAAGGAGGTTAATATGAACAGAACTCTAACCCTATGGTCCCTCAAAACTATGCCCCTCAAACAAACTCAGAGCCCAACTTCCCCATATAGGTTTCCAAACTCATTGAGTTCAAATTGTAAAGGTTCTTATTTTATCATAAATCTAAACAGCATCCTCAAGCATCCACCTTCTATTTAAGACTTTTTGAGAAGGAGAACTTCCCTCCTGAAGAAGCCATTTTATCTTTGAACAATTCTAATTGTTAAAAAATATTTTCATATGTCAAGCCTATATTAACCTATCTACAACTTCCATCCATTATCCCTAATTCTGCCTTCCTAGGGTCAAGAAGCACTTCTAACACCTCTTAACATGACAATCCTTCAGATCCATGAAGAGAGCTATCATGTCCCTCCTGGGCAAGTAGGTAGTACAGTGGATAGAGCACCAGGCCTGATGGCAGAAGACCTGGCCTGAATTCAAATCCAGCCTAGCAGTGTGGCCCTGGGCAAGTCAGTTAGCCCTGTTTTCTTCAGTTTCCTCATCTATAAAACAAGTTGGAGTAGGAAATGGCAAACAATTCCTACTTAGACAGGAGAATATTAGCATAGGAGAGGCCATGTCCACTGTCCACTCCAACTGATTACAAAGTCCACTAAGATTCCCATCCATATCTTTTTCAAGGAACCCTGATATAGTTACTGCTTCCCAACCTGTGATATTAGCTTTTTAAACCCAAATGTAGGAAATTGCATTTATCCTTTTTTTCTTATTTGATTCACCAATTTTTCTATCTTGTTGAGACCTTTGTGAATCCTAAATTTTTCATCAACTGTATTAGAGATACCTCTCAGTTCCATGTCATCTGAAAATTTGATAACTATGCCTTTTTTGGCTTCAAGGCATTGATTAGGGGGAAAAACCATTGGATATCGCAGGACTGAGAATGGACCTCTCAAATCACCCTTCAAACTGAAAAGAAGCCATTAATGATTAGTTTTTGAGTCTAGTCATTCAACCAATACTGAATCCCCCTCATTGTATTATCAGTAAGTCCACATGAAATAATGCTTTGAGTGCTTTCTTAAGTATGTTATTTCTACAATATTCCTCTTACCAGACTAGCTACTCTGTCAGAAAAAGAAATGAGGCTTGGTCTGTCATGACCTGTTCTTGTTGAACCTGTTGTATTCTGATTGTACATGCATTTGTGTGTGTGTGTGTGTGTGTGTGAGAGAGAGAGAGAGAGAGAGAGAGAGAGAGAGAGAGAGAGAGAGAGATTGAGAGATTTTCTCTTTCTAAATGTCCTCAGAATATCTTCCAGAATTTTGTCAGGAACAGAATCAAGTTCATTGTCCTATAGTATGCAAATTCCACCCTCTTCTCTTTTTTGAAAATTGGGGCAACTTTCCAGTTCTGCAGCAACTTTTACCATTCTCCCAATTTTCAAAGATCATGCACAGTATATCAGCAGTCCTATCTGCCAGTTCATTTTTAGGATTTTTTTTTAGTACCATGGGACACAAAGTCTTGCCTTGAAATTATGAAGAAAAATTGGATTCTCTTTCCACCATCTCACTTAACTTGAATTTCTACTCCCTACTATCTTTTGTTTTGTTCTTTTCCAACTAAATATTGTTTTTCTTGAAAGAGAAAAACAAAAGTAAATAATAAGAGCAAAATAAAGGTTAAATGGTTCTGTCTTCTCATTCTCTATAGTTATCCACTTAGAGTAGCAGTCCTTTCCAGTTTTTATGTACATTCTTTTTCAGAGAACCAATTATTGTTTTTTGGCAGGACAGTGGGGTTAAGTGATTTGCCCAAGCTCACAAAGCCAGGAGATTATTAAGTGTCTGAGGTCATATTTGAACTCAGGTCTTCCTGATTCCAGGACTGGTGCTCTATCCACTGCACCACCTAACTGTCCCCTCCTTCCCAGTTTTTAATCCTCCTTTTAGTCACAAAATAGCTCTTTTTTTGTCTTTCACATTCCTTCTCAACTCATTCTATGCTTCATTCCTCTTAACATTCTTCTTATAGGACAGTACTATACTTTTGTATTCATCTTCAGTTATTGGTTGATTCTTGCTTCCATTTTTCTGTCCAAGTCTCTCTGTACAATTGCATTTATCTCTTTAACTCCCCTTTCTCCTCAGAATCAGTTATGCTTGTCTTTTTTCCCAAAATGAATCCCCCCAAAGGTATAGACCCCAAATCATAGATCTCAAGAACCTAGTTTTCTTCCAAAGAACCAGATCCTCACAACTCAGGCCCTTTAAACACCAATGTGGTCTTCCACTCCTAAGTCCCCCTAACCTACAGTCCCCCAAACTCATTTCCTGAACCTAGGATTCTTAATTATAGAACCCTCCAAACCCAGACCCTCATCATGAGGCCCCCAAAAAGAGCAACCAAGATTCAACCAACCTTCCTCCCTTCCCCCAACAGCTTCAAAGAGCCTACTGCGAACTTAACAGGAGGATCACAGAGCATGACAAATGTGAAAGGAAGAAGATGGATAAAACAGATATTACTCTGCAGGTGGGAGAGACACCATTGCTGGAGGAGGGGATCATATGTATGAGAGACAAGTCATTGCAAAGAGGTCACTCTGGAGGCCTTGAGTAGGGGTCCCCATGGGGAAGGAGGCATAAAAGACATAAAAAGGACAACTCACATGGGAGGAGTATACAAAGCAGAAAAGGGCACAGGAAAGGGGAGAATCATGCAGAAGAATTGGATAAAGAATTGAAAAAGAGCTCCTTATATTTATAGAAAGGCTAAGTGACTGGATTACTATAGAACTAGAAATAAAATCCAGGGTCTCTGACTCCAAATTACAGAATTTGAGAATTAAAAGGGACCTCTATAGCAACTAGAGATGCCCATTATAATGTTATCTGACAAGTGAAGACCTCCAAGGGAGGGGAGCTCTTCACTTCTCTAGGCAGTTCCTTACATTTCAGAACAGTACAAATTGTTAGGAAGTTTTTTCCTGACATCATGCAATGTTCTGGGACTGTGTAGCTCTAATTTTTAAGAACTTTTTTCCAATGGATCTGAATCAAGGGTCTGAAAACGGGATTTTGTGACAATCTGATTTGCCCCATCTTTTCTAAGCTAGATGTACTCATCAGACCCATCAAACAAAATTTTATTATTTACTATGTGTCTGGAATTCTGATAAATCCTGGGAATAAAAAGAAAAAGCAAAGATTTTTCCTGCTCTCAAGGAGCTTGCTTTTACAGGGGAAAATAAGGTTCTTACAGAATAGATGGAAGGCAGTCTTGGAGGGGAAGGCATTAGCTGCTGGTCAGAGGAAGACACAAAATGAGCAGACCTAGGTCTTAACCTGGGGGGGGGTGGTGGTCAGGGTGCAGCTGGTTGGAGATTAAACACAGGAAACTTGAGGACAGAATAGCAGAACTATTGCTAAAATATATGAAACAGACTGGTTTTCTCTCACATAATACACTTTAGTTTGGCTGCCTTACCAAAGTCATTTATTTACACAAGTCCCCAGGAGGGAGTAGGGAGAATATAAAATGGAGATGGGCCTTGGAGGAAAGGGAGATGGAGATAAACTGAGGAACATAGGAAGGGAAAATATCATAAGCTAAAGAGCAGAGGAGGGGAGGCTACTTAGAAGATTATTGTCCCAATGTAGTCTAGCAGACCTGAAGCCTGAACTGGGTTAGAGGCTATTGGGAACACTGAAGAAGAGTCTGATGTGAACTCTAAGAGGAAGATACAACATAAGAATCTCTTCTTTTGGGGTTTTTGTGACTCCTCTCTTGGTTCTTTTCCTACCTGTTTAATCCTTCCCTTTTGCTGGGTCTTCGTTCAAACCACACCCATTAAGCCCTTTTTGTATCCCTTCATTCTCTCGCTTAGGGAATCTCATCAACTCTCATTAGTTCAATTGTCATCTCTATGCACACAAACACACATATGTATGTATGTATGTGTATATATATATATATATATATATATATATATGCCTCTGGTCTTTCTCCTGAGTCCCAATCCTACTTTACTAACAACCTATTGAACATTTCAAACTGGATATCCCAAGCATATTTCTAGCTCCATATAATCAAAACAGAATTTATTATCTTTCCTACACAATCTTACCCTTTTCTGAACTTCCCTAATATTGTTGAGAGTACCTCAATATAATTTTTCTAATTACTAAGGTTTATAACCTCAGTGTCATCCTTGATTCCTCCCTCTTTCTCATTTCATCTAGTCAATCAGTTGGTAAATCTCATAATTCTTTACCTACAACATCTCTTATATATGTCCTCTACTTTCTACTCATATTCTATACAACCTTAATTCAGATCCTCATCACCTCTTGCCTGGACTATTACAATGGCCTTCTAAGTAGATTCCCCACCTCAGGTCTCTTCTCAATCTAACCTATTTTCTGTTTCATTGCCAAAATGATTTTTCTAAAACAAAAGTCTGACCATGTTATTCTTCCTGCCAGTCAATTTTCTTAAGCCTGTTAAGAACTTTTTGGATAGTAATGGGCCACCTCCTTTTCTTAACATTCATGTTCTTGATGATGCCTTTTATAATTGTTCCTTACTCATAAATTTTCCCTTTTAACATGCAGCAGCCTGCTAGCATCTATCTCATTCAAATGCTATTCAAGTTGCCTGAAATTTTAATTCTACTGAGAGCATGGAACTATATTCCATGAATCATAGTCATATAACATCATCAGGGAAATCTTGGCATTGAAGAGCATCTTTTAAACAACAAGAAGCTTGGAATCACTGAGCATGCTTCATGGTTTCCCATATGTGACATAGTATAAGTTCTCATTGCTTCTGGTTCTAGTTCATAGTCCATTGTGATAGGGCCCATCCCAAAGGTATGTAGTAATAAATGAACACAAAGGAACAGGATGTCATTAACTTGACAATATGCATTCTTCATCTACTTGTTTTTTGCTCTGTGGATTTCTGTCTGAACTCTTTTGAGTGGTCTTTAGTTTCTTTGAAGAAACTCTAGTATTTGGGGTCAGCACAGTATCATCTCTAAACAGTATATGGAAAACCTCATCAACTATGGGGAATCCCTCCTTCACTGGGACGCTGAACAGAACATTTTCCATGACTGTGGTGAATACTTTAGGTGAGTAATAAGCATCTCACTGGCCTATTCTCTGCTAAATGTTAATATTTAAATGGTTGTTGAATAAAACTAAGCTATCACTTTTGTCAGGTTTCTAATTAATATATGCATGGTGTATAATTACTGTTAAAGAACCTTTAAAGCTAAATTTTATTCTCCTAAATGATATGCCTTTTAAAAAGTAATCAACAATTTAAAAAATACAATGGAATTTTATATTCTTTAATCTCAGTCTTATTGTCATATTAAGAAAAATCTCTACCTGCATTTAATTATTTTAATTTATGAGTAGATGATACATTTTATCAAAGACCTTTTTAAATACTTTAAAAATATTATTTCTATTATTGCTAAGACTTATTATAATGATGATTCCCCTGCTATTAAATATACTTTCCTAGAATAAGTATAATTTGAGTTATGAACTATATTTTAATGTTATTTAACTATATTTGTTATTATTTTGTTTAATATATTTGTATCAGTATTCTTTACCCCTCCACAAAATTCATTAATACTCCAGTGCCTCAGTGTGACATAGAAATGATTTTATATTCTCAAAGACTTTGTCAGCAAAGCATAAATCTATTAGCAGGTTCCACTGTGCTGGAAAATGTGTTAAGTATGATCCTAGCAACAATGTATGTCTGCTTTCTAGAGACCACCCTAGCAAAGTAGAGAGAGGTCATCAACAGTAGTTTAACCATTATGTGATCAATTATTTAACCATAGTAAAGAAAATATAAAATCTCCCTCAGTTCTATGTGGCCACCTTATGCTTCTGCAGTAAAAGAGGCAGATGCTGCTAAAAATCATAAAGCTTTTAGGCCATCTTTAAAGAACAACTTAGCTGCTGGGATTCTAATTATATGACTCTTGTCCAAAAGAGAAAACAAAAATGATCCCACAAGAAAGTGCTATTTTGGTGACAGGGACACCTACCTAGATAATGAAGATGACTCCAAATCTCTACAGGCAAAGCCTCAGAGAAGAATACAGCTTGGGTACAAGTTCAGTTAGAATTCCTGGAATAAATGAAGCAAGAGTTTTAAAAGATTTATAAATGAAATAAATGTTAAAGAAAAAAATTAGAAAAGAAAGGGGTGCTGTGGGAGAATGACATGGAAGAAAGAATTAGCAACTTAGTAAAATAGCACAAAATTTTACAAAATCTTATCCAAATTTTTGATCCCTTGAAAATCGGAGTGGACCAACCGCAATGAATGACTCTATGAAGAAACAAGAAATAGTAAAACAAAGTTAGAAGGTTTTTTTTTAAATAGAAGAAAATATAAGATACCTCATATCAAAAACAATTGGTCTATTAAACTGATCAATGAAAAAAGCCTAAGAAACAGGACTACATAAAAATCCATGATCAAAAGAAGAACCCAGATTTTAAGAAATCATGGGAAAAAATGTTCAAACATATTAGAATAAGGAGGTAATGTGGAAATAGAAATAACCATCACTCACTTCCTGAAGGAAATCTCAGAATTAAAACTCTTACGAACGTTAAAACCAAAATCTAGCACTTCAGTCAATGAAAAATACTGTAAATCAAATAGAAAGAAAGAGTGAAGCTTTGAATCAGTAAGGATTAAATCTAATCACAATTTTACTTCCTTTTAGCTTTGATTTCATCTGTATTTTTGTAGTAATTGTCAACAGGCAATAAGCACTTAAAAATATTTATTATGTGCCAGGATATATGCTTCTAGGAGCTTACAATACACAAAAGGAAGGAGTGAGGGAAGCGGGGGGAGTTACTTTGCATGGCGAGTAGGATGGTTAAAAGATAATTCCAAAATGAGTGGAAAATGAAGAGATGTTGGTCCTGTTCCTTTTCTTTAAATGGAGGAGTTTATAATTCCACTCTCCAATAAGAGGGCCAGAGGATACTGATAAGGTGTGAGTGTCAAGGCTGATTGGATTTTGATGACATTTCTCAATTTATCAGTTGACTGGGGGCACAGTGGAGAAGTCAAAGAAGTTCAAAGTGGAGGCTGGAGGTTGGGATAGTGGGTTGTGGTATGTATGTTATAATTGTATGTGTTGTTCTCGTTCTGTTTACTTCATTTAAATCTTCCCATTTTCCTCTGAATTCTTCATATTCATGGTTTCTCACAGCATAATAATACTTCATTATATGAAATAGATTAAAGTTCAATTGACAGGTGTTATAGGAACAATATCTTCCTCACACAGGCAAGACTAATTCTTTAAAAATCATGCTCTAGAGGCGGCTAGGGGGTGCAGTGGATAAATAAAATTTAAAAATTAAAAAAAAAGCCTACTGGGGCGGCTAGGTGGTGCAGTGGATAAAGCACCAGCCCTGGAGTCAGGAGTACCTGGGTTCAAATCCAGTCTCAGACACTTAATTAATTACCTAGCTGTGTGGCCTTGGGCAAGCCACTTAACTCCATTTGCCTTGCAAAAACCTAAAAAAAAAAAAAATCATGCTCTAGGGGCAGCTAGGTGGCACAGTGGATAGAGCACTGGCCCTGGAGTCAGGAGTACCTAAGTTCAAATCTGGCCTCAGACACTTAATAATTACCTAGTTGTGTGACCTTGGGCAGACTACTTAACCCCACTCCCTTGCAAAAAACTAAAAAAAAAAAAAAAAAAAAAAAAAAAAACCATGCTCTAAGACTTACTTGGTACAGGAGATTAAGGCTTCCATTGGTGCAGCTTCCCATTCACCCAGTGCACAAGGAGTTTGGGTTCCTCAGACTTGGCATATGCTTCTGATTGCCTTGCCTCCTTAGTAAATGGAGAGTCATGGAAGTTGTATCCAACTGAACCAACATTACATTCTTGCCAAACATTCTTTTCAGACTATTGTTAAGGAAACTTAAGCCTTAAGTGATCTGTGAATATTTTGTTCTAGTTCTAAACCTGAATCATCAGAACTGGACCTTCAAAACAACAGGCCGTTGATATCTATGTAATTTCTGAGTCAGCCATTTCTTTGTAGTCACAGTGACTCATTAAAGTAAAACTCAACATCAATATCAACTTAAAGAAATAATAAAAATGAGAAAAAGATATGATACTCAGTTGAAGCAGCCCTAGCCACACCTACTTAAATAAGCAATTAACAACTAAAACAAAGAAAGTGAAAAATAGAATGATAACAGAATAGACCATTGCCATTTCCTAAGTCAATTTAATTCATATAAATAACTCAGTCACCATAAGAACAATAAATAATCCACAAATTATTTTAAAATCAAAGATTCATATGAATAAGCATATTTGAAAGACATAATTTCATTTTGTTTGACAGCCCTTTGGCTATTAATATCAAATGAGACCTAAATGAAGTAGACATATGCTCACCAAGGTATTTGCCACTGGCTAGAGAATATCCAGCAAAGAGTACAAGTAGAAGAGAGATTCCATATAAAATGCTTCTGTTTTGAATGACATTATGCTGATTGAATCTAACCTAGAAATGTCTCTAACTGAGATTCATAATCACTCAAAAGAATTTGATTAAACTGTTCAGGAAGAACCAAGTAGATGAAGAATGTTTATACTATGACAGGCAGTTGGATAAACAACCTATAGATCTGGACAATCAGAAAGTTTTGTGTCTATGTGTGTATATTTGTATATTGGACAGATTTTGTGGATGGACAATTATTTGAACTGAAGTGAATTGAATTGAATTGAAAAATGGGAAGAAATTGAACTAAATTTCCTTTGGGAAATGATACAGAACTTTTCGTGTCCCCAAACTTCTTCCTGAAATAAAAGTCAATGTCTTTTTAACAGCATTCTCCTGATATTATATGGATTTGAGCCATGGACTGCCAACTCAGAAGAAAATTGAGAATGAGGTGAATAGAGGGTCACATGAACATAGTACAAGATTAGGAATTGCTTAAGAGAAATGGTATAAAGGATATCATCAGAATGGATGTGACCAAAAAAGGTGACCCATTTGTAGGGAAAGGGAGAGAGGTAGACAGATAACCCATTGGCTCCAGTGGCACCATATACTGTGAGGAGATCTGGAGGAAGACACTCTCTCATGTTGAGTAGGTTTTTTGTGGAGGATTTTGAATGAAAGACTAATTTCTTCTTCGTTTAATCAATTTAGTTTGTCTCCTTTTCCTGTTTTGTGTTTTCAGATACACTTCTTTAAGTTTTCAAATTTTTTAGGATAAAAATGTGTAATAATCTATGCTAATTTTCTTAATTTCTTTTATATTTTTGTGGTCTGTTTTCTTATTTCTAATTTTAATCATTTGAGTTAACCCTTCTTTTTCTGATTACTAAATGCTCATAAATTTACTGTTTTTGAAAACAGTGCCTATCATTTCAATTGTTCTTTTTATCAATTGCATTATAAACAGGGAAATGCTCTCTCTGATTTTGAGTGATCCACTTTACACCTTAAGGATATTTGGAAATTCCATTTGCACTTATTAAGTTCCTTAGACTTTTTTAATGGTCTATTTGTCAAGTACCATTCTAGGGGTCAGGAAGTATTCAGAAAACAAAAATTAATGGGCTTGTCCTGGGTGACTGTTCTCTGCCTACTCTTTAGTCAAAAGGGAAAGTCCAAATTTAAAAAAAAAGGACCTGAGGCTGCTAAGTCTAGCTTTGAAATAAATAAAAAACACAACAGTAATGATAGCATTTATGTAGTGCCACCTATGTGTAAGGTGCTTTACAACTAGTATCTCATTTTGTTCTCACAACTATGGCAACTGTTATTATTTCCATTTTACATTTGAAGAAACTGAGGCAAACAGAGGTTAAGTAATTTTCCCAAGTCACATGAGCTAGTAAGTATCTGAGGCTGAATTTTCATTCAGGTCTTACCAAGTCCAGGCCCAGAGCTCTATCCACTGAACCACCTAGATGTCTTTTACTTTGAAGCTTTGGAGTCAAGCAAAAGGAATGAACAAAAGGAGTTGAAAGCCCAGCACCTGGAACTGGGATCCTATTTAGGAAATGGCAGATCCCAGATCCAAGACTCCTACTGGTTCTTTCCCAATGTGACTAGTAGTGCCATAAGCCAGGGTGTTAACTGAGCCCAAATATGGAGGAGGTAATAGTATTGTTTATTACCAAGCAGTGAAACTACTTTCATCAAAAACTATGAGACAAAGGTCAGTAGGAGTCATAAGACATCAGTGGTCCTGTGACCCAACAGCATTTGTGGCATGATTTAGTTGTACCTCCTCAAAAGTACCTTGGTCACACATGTTCCCTTTATGTATTCTTCGTCACTTGTGAACTCTATATACATCTACTCTTCCCGAAACTCCCACTATCTTTTGTGGGAGAATATGCACCAGGTTTATGGTGGAGACATGGCATTACTTCTGTTTACTATAAATTTCAATAATTATCTTAGTATTAAGCTAGATGTATATTCTAGTTAACTAGATTAAAAGTAAACACAGGGGTGGGTAGGTGGTGCAGTGGATAAAGCACTGGCCCAGGAGTCAGGAGTACCTGGGTTCAAATCCAGTCTCAGACACTTGATAATTACCTAGCTGTGTGGCCTTGGGCAAGTCACTTAACCCCATTTGCCTTGCAAAAAAAAAGTAAATACAGTGGTGGGGGGGGCTAATGAGCTATTATTTTTAGAAATTCGGGCTCATAGTATCTTGCATCTGGGAGTAATCATACCTAAAGGAACTACGAGGATGAGTTTGGGGGCAGAGATGTGCTGATAAATGCTTAACAACTAATTCTCCCCCCCCAAAAGTTCAAACAACACACTTTAAAGTTTAATTTGCATTATTAATACTTTCCTTTCACTCTCCCGAGTATTGACAATTAACAAAATAATAAATCAAACTTTGATTTGTACTGTTTGCTTATGTCTAGGGTGTAAATGCTCACACTGAAGTTTCTAGGAACCATTATTATCCCTATTTTATAGATGAGAAGAGTAAGGCAAACAGAAGCTAAATGATTTACCCAAGCCCAACCAGAAAATATCTGCAGTTTGGTTTGAATTCAGCTCTTTCTTACTTCTGGTCCATTGTTTTATTTACTGTTCTACCTAGCTGCTTCTAAATAAAGGACTGATTTAGATTCAATATTTCTTAGTTGTCTCTGACCTTCAATCTCCTGTTTCTGATGATGGAAAACTAGTCTCTTTTCTTTTTTTTTTTTAAGGCAACGGGGTTCAGTGACTTGGCCAAGGTCACATAGCTAATAAATATTAAGTGTCTGAGGCCAGATTTGAACTCTGGTCCTCCTGACTCCAGGGCTGGTATTGTATCAACTGTACCACTAGCTGCCCATTCTTCTTTTTAAGGAATGTGTTTCTCTGTTTTGTTCTCAAACTGATAACCAGGTAAACTCAAGCTGATGGTCATCAGGTATTTTTAATAACAACTTCAAAAACCTTAAAGTACAAAATTGAGCAGGAAAACAGTTTACCTAAATTTCAAATGCACTAGGCCATAACCATTAAGGTTCAGATTTGGCTTTTATCCCCACCTTTCTTTTTCTCCTTTCCCTTCATTGACAGGAAACAATTACTTTGCTCTCCTCCCTTTTTCTTTTACACCAACTATTGTTACTGCTGTTGGTGATGGTGACAATGATGATGATGATGATGATAGTGATGATGGTTACAGTGGTAGTGGTCTGGGGGTACAGTAAAGGAAAGTTCATCTATTCAGAAATGGAGAAAGAGAATATAAAGAGGTTAAAGTCAATGTATATCCATCTCAGTAGTCTCTGTAATCTGCTGGTTTCACTCACACCCAGGATTATCAAATCTGCCCCATTCCTCACTCTGTTCTCATTCAGTCTTGAAGACTTCCTTTAGCCTGTCAGATGGGTGATTGCCATTAGGAATTATTAATCCCTCTGATCAGACAGTCCAGAATGTGGTTCCAGATGGGACTCCATTCAGATTCCAAGTATCTAACGCATAATTGCAGCACCTCCTTGGAAGTCTGTCAGATTCAAAATCCTAAGTGTTTGAGGAACTTTGTATAATGTCCATCCACTCACTTCTGATGCCTTGTTTCCATGGTAATGCCTCTGGAAAAGGACAAGTTCATTTTGTATCACCATCTCTAATTGTTATTCTCCCCCCACCCCTGAGAAAAAAGAGGGGGGAAACCATGTCGGGGGAAAATTAAATAGGCATATAAACCAAGTTTAGCAATACATGCATGCAATGTCTTTTGGAGGGGAGGGGTATTAACTATAAAATATAAAATCATTTTATTTGCATTCCATTTATGTGTGAAGGAACTAACAATGTAAATTATAAACCTGCCAGGCAAAGCTTAACTATCTTGAATTTAGGTAAGCAAATTAATTTGCCTAGAAAATAATATTCTTTTAAAATCATTGTTAAAAGTAGGTCATAACTAAATTTAGAATTACTCAGAAGAATAAATGCTACATCTGCAGTTCAGTATTACAAGTGACCCTTTAGTTGATACTAGAATCTGTTTCAAACTGCAGTCCCACTCTCTGAACATGTCTATCATAACAACATATCATGGACTGTACCAAGGAGACAAAAGAGACCTTAGTACTGGTAGCAAGTAGGCTCCTCCATCTCTCTCTCTCTCTCTCTCTCTCTCTCTCTCTCTGTTTTAAGGGTAACAACTGAAGAGTTGGGAGCCTCATTTAATATTATCATTGTGAGTTCCCATTACCCCACTGTTAATCACCACTTACCAACCCTCCCCCGTCCCAGTTCCATGCAATCAATTAGCTTTTACAAAAGGATATTCAAAGTTACAGCAAAAAAAAAAAAATAGAAGTGTAGACATTCCCCTCTTTTCCTTAGTTTCTAGGGAGAGTGGACTCAAATTTAACATGTTTATACATAGCATTGGTCCCCCCCCAAGTCATCTCCAAATGCAGTTGGATGTATCTTCATCTCAGCTATAGCTGGATTGAATCCCTAAAGTCCCTTATTAGGTATTGATATTGGATTGGCTGCAAAATCTGTCATGGATTTGACTTCTAGAGTCTCAGAGGGCCCTGTTCTCTCCACCCTTCAAACTCACAAAGTCATATCCTCCAACTTACTTCACCTAAAACAAAAGAAAAAAATGCCAAGGCAAAGAACTGAGACCCAGTATTCATGGAGTCACATATAGCCACAAAGGAAGAGGACCCAGGACTTCTCCCCTTATAGAATTTTCTTTTACCAGAAGTCATCAGTGAAGGAGTCAAACTAAGAGAAAAGCTCTAACTAGGAGGGAGAGAGGCCATGTCCAACAAAGTCTTTTGAAAGCACTCCCAAGTGAAATGAAGTAAAGGGACTGCTACTCAACATATTCTTGGCAGACTAGAGCCGGTTCCATAATGCCTACACATTTCTAAATCTCTAAATCTAAATCTCTCCATAGCACTTCCATAATATGTTATATAATATCATAATTCACTATTCTCCCCAGTCTCTTCCCTTTGGTCAGTTAGTCAAAAAAGCAATTATTAAGTGCATACTCACTATGTGTTAGGCACTTGTACCATGTAAGGATACAAAGAGTCAAAAGACAGTCCCTGACTTTAAGGAGCTCACAATATCATCATCACTTGAGGGCTTGCCCCAGCTGAAATACTGATGCATGCTCAGAAGAACTGGGTCCCTCTGGCCAATCCTGCATTATACATCCATACAGATAAAATGTTCTTCTCAAATAGAATGATGTGAAGTAAAATATAGAAATAACCACTTGTTTAAGATTCAATTTATTCTCTTATTGAAACTTTTAAAAGACATGGAATAGATAATACTGGGTTTAAGTATTTAATATGAGTTCAGAAAATGATTATGGGAAAAAATTGCACAAAATTTATATATGCCCTTAATAACTTAGCTACTAATTATCTGTTTTAACTTGTGGTGATTGGGTTATATTAGTTAAGATCAATGGATCTTGAAAACTTCAGACTTTATGCACATAATTAGATTTATGGAAAAGTGCTGTTATGGAAACAGATTTTCTAAGACTCAGTCCTGTGATGCAGGAGTTCTCCAAAGCAGCATCTTTTTCTCTGGGTTTTATCTCATCTTTATAGCCTTGATTGAAGTTAACTTTTTCCCTGAATGTCAGGCAATAGTGTTTTTTCTGACATTGCTACATAGTCTACATGAATGCTCAACCCCATAGTTAAGCTAAAGCTCTACTTTGTGTAATTAAAAAAAAATCCTCCTTTTCTGACTTTAGAGCTATAGGAAGACTGGAAAGCTTTTATGTGTCTTAACCCTAAAAATTTTGATATTCCTTGACTTTATCTTCTTGCCCAGGTGCTGTAGAGTAGCCCAGTCAGTTTACCATTGCTACTGCCACTGCCATCTTGAATGGGATTGGGTCAGGTCTGGTAGTTGCAAGTACCAGGAGGTGCAATATTTCAAGTCCATAATACCCAATCTCTGCAAAGAAGGAAGGTTGGCATATTTTTTCATCCCTTCTTCAAAACCAAATTAAAAGGTATTGCTTGAGCTGCTAGAGTCAAAAGCAAGAAGAGAAGGATTCTGAGAGGGAGCAGTGAGCAAGAGTATGTTCCAGACATGGGAGGAGGGGAGCAGAGATGGGGGGGGCGTGGCCAGTGCAAAAGGAATAGAGGTAGAGTGTTGTCCTTAGAGAAGAGTAGTTTTTTGTTTCTTTTATTTTATTTTTCAATTACATGTTATGAAAGTTTTTCAACATTCATCCACTTGCACATTTATGGTACATATTTTTCTACCTCCTCCCTTTCCACCCACCCCACCCCCACCCCTCAGTGGTAAAGTTAGGTTGTGCATGGACTTTGTACATTTGTGTTTAACGTGTTTACATATGGCATTTGTGTATGAGGACTTAGGACTAAAGGAAAATAAGAAAACCATGGGATAGGAAGGAAAAACATAAGAGCAATTTTTAAAAAGTGAACATATATCCATTCAGATTCTGAGTTTTTTGATTTTTTGTTTTTTGGTTTTCCTCTGGATGTGGATGACATTGTCCATAACAGATCTCCCAGGGTTGTTCTATCTCTCTGAACTGCTGAGAGAAGTTGCATCTATCATAATTGATCAACTCACAATGTTGTTGTTAATGTGTAGATGATCTCTTGGTTCTGCTTTGAGAAGTGTAGTTTGGATGGAATGTGGGAAAGAGGAATATATCACAAATGAAAAGATAAATGGGAGATCCTTTGCAAAAGAACTAAACAGAGGAGTGTTTATGTTATCTTAAAGAAATAAAGAACATCTGAAGATGCTTGAGTAAGGAAATTACATGGTAACAACATCTATCCTTAAAAAAGAAATCTCAGAAAAAAAGAAGAAAAAAAAGAAATCTCTTTGGTAATAGGCTGTAAGACAGGCCAAAACAGTGAACAGAGAAACCAATTAGAAGGTTACTGCAATAATTTAAATGAGAGGTGATGAGGCCTAAACTAAGGTGGCAGCTGTGTGAATTAAGAAAAGGAATCACAAGTAAATAATGTTAGAAAGGTGGAGATGGCAAGATTTGTCCAGTGATTGGATATGTAAGGTAAGGGAAAAGAGAAATCAAAGATAATTAATTTCAGAAGGTGGGATTAGTGATTAGTCAAATTAGATGATTAGTGAAATTTAGAAAATGAGAAGGTTTGGGAGGAAAGAGAGCTTGTTCAGTTTTGGATATGTTGAAAATTGAGAGGTCTCCAGGACTCCCAGTAGAGAGATGCATTCAAAGATGAAATATGGAAGAGAACAACACTTGAAATAAAATGGAAGACATGCACAAGGAATTTTTATAATAAATTCTTTTCAATATCAAGAAAAATGGGAAATGCCATACCTGGCCCTTAATATCATAGAATCAGATATCTTTACTGAGGTAGAATAAGAAAAGCAAGATAGGAAAAGCAGTTGCCCAAAGGGCACACAATTTTGAAGATGCTGAGGGATTGGTTCATAAGGAATGTAAACAAGGATACAATGGCATCAGAAAAAATCTTAGATATTATTAATACAAAAAGAAAATAAAGATAGCTGAAAATGTCAATGATAACTAACCTAAATGTTTGTATTCCCATTATTAAAAATTTTATATGTGAATAATATACACGTGTATCAAGGAAGAGCTAGGTGGCGCAGGGGATAGAGTCTTGGTCCTAGAGTCAAGAAGATTTGAGTTCAAATCCAGCCTTAGATATTTACTAGTTATGTATCCCCACTAGTTTTGAGGATAAAATGAGAAAATATTGGTAGAGTCTGAATGAGATGATAATTGTTCAAACAAAAAATGTATGCTTGCCAAAGACATATTTTTTGGAGAACTCATATGGGGCAAGCACTGACATGGTGGTCTAAAATAGGAATACAAGAACATTCTTAAGGTTTCTCTTTGTGATTGATTATATGACATTTAGAGACACCAGCACAGTAACAGCATAGTGTGTCCACATATGAGCAAAGCAAAATTGAAGTAACTCAAAAGAAATGTGAGATGCACAAATTCAGAGAATCCTCCCCAAATGTTCATGTGGCCTATTTATGCCCAACCTGTGTTAGAGCATTCCAAGATTGTATTGGTCATATCAGTCACTGTCAGACACACTGTAACTTGACTCTAAAATAATGATGTATTTTTGCCTTCTTTGAGAATGAAAAACTATAATCAACCAACCAGTTTCTGAAAATCTCAAACAGCATATCTCTTGGGCATTTAAAATTCAACATGTCAAAAATAAAACACATTATCTTTTCCACAAAGCCCTTTCCTCTTCAAACTGCCTTATAATTATCAAGGGTGCCACATCTTCCCAGTCACCTAGACTCACAAATTCAATGTCACCCTTGAATTTTCTTCTAGACTCATTCCATATATCCAAACTATTGCCAAGTCTTGTCATGTTTGCATTCACATCTCTCATATAAGGTCACCCACCACCTTCATTCACGCAGCAACCATCCTTGTAATTGTACTTGCCTGATGGTTAGTCTTCCTGCCTCAAGTTTCTCCCATCCATCCTACACTCAAGGACCAAAGAATTTCCTAAAGCACAGATCTGACCATGTCACTCTTTCCTGCTCCCCATTATTTAATAAATTCCACTAACTCCCCTCTGTTTGACTTTTAAAGTCTTTCACAACTTTGATTTTACTTCTTTCTAGTCTTACATTTTACTCTATTCCATATATTCTTTAATCCTGCCTTCTGTTCCCCACATAACACTCCATCTCTCAATGTTATGTGTTTCACTATCCCCTCATGAGAGCTGTCCCCTCATGCTTGGCAAGCTCTTCCTCTTCAACTCTGTCTTCTGATTTCTCTGATATCTTTCAAAACTGTTCAAATTCCACCTTCTGAAAGAAACCTTTGCTAATCCCATCCAACACTAGTGCCTTCCCTCTGAAATTTCATGCCCTTTACATTGTATGTATCTAGATGTGTTACCTCTTGTCTCCTCCACTGGGATGTGAACTTCTTGAGAACAAGGATGATTTTTGCCCATTTTAGTATCCTCAGTACTTAGTACAATTCCTAGTAATATAATTAGCTTTTAATAATGCTGGTTGACCAATTGATGTCCCATTGTACTGGGTTTCTTGTTGACAATTTACAAAAAAACTTTTAGATTTAGTGGAGCAAAATATTGTCTTAAAGGCTTTTCTCTTTCAACAAGTTATCTCCCATGTGCTCATCAAAAATTTCCCATGATTCCTTGACAACTAAAACAAGAAAGGTAGCCTTATTCAGTGGCCTTCTGGTTATTAAAGGTATTTACCAGTGTCATGGAGGAGATCCATGGTTGAGTTTGAGTTTAAAAGAGATTCCAGATATTGTTTGTTTGCAGATGACATTATTTTGGTTACATAAAGTCCAACACATTGCCGAGTTTCCTAGACCATTTCAAGCAGTTAAGTCTAACTATCCATGCAGGGGAAAATGTATTCATGAATGAAAAATGATTGTTGTACAGATTATGACATAATGTTAGATAGGTAACCTATAAAGTTCACACATCAGTACACAAAAATCTAGGACAGACACTGTAAATTGACAACAAATTAAGCTCAGAATTGAGCAGACCTAGCTGTACTGCCTTTGAGAAATTGCAGTGTTTCTTGAATGACCTTAATATTCTCCCAAACATAAAGTTCTATCTTCTCACCCACCTGCATTTTTTTGAAGGTTGTATGACTATAAGTCATGGAATATTTCAGTCTCCAAAAAATTAAAAAGTGTCTGTCACTCAAAGGGCAATGGTGACTGTGAGAAGATTGGATCGTAAAACAAATAAGAAATCATGAAGAAAAACCAGAGTAAAGGATATCATTCAAACAAGATGAGTTGGTCAAGAGACAAGAGCACAAGGTAAACAGTGAACAGCTCATGTGCATCACTGCTCTTCTATTGATGTAAAGAGAAAATAAGAGCCATTCCACTTGCACACCATTCTTTGTGCTAAACTTCTCAGAAGACATAAACAAGTGCTGCACAAAATGGGTAGGCATGAATGGGTGGTAATTTGCATCCTTAAGGTAACATTCCCATTAGCTGAGAGATCCATTTGAGTATGGATAGTCAACAATACCAGAATAAAATTTTCATGCTTTAAAAATTGACCTTTGACCTTGGTATTCCTAGTCACACCCCTTATATAATGTAGATTAAGTTCATGGGAGCTTTTATGTTGCCAGATCAAACTTTTGCCAATCTTAATCTTGCAAACTATCTTCTTTTTCTGGGATTGAGTTAAATTCTCTTTTCTTATTTGTTTTTTATAGTTTTGTAAACATTCATTTTATTTAATTTGCTAGTTTTATTAGTATTTAGTTGGGCAAAATAATTTCTTAAAATTTTCTTTATTTCATTTGTTTTGAATTTTTCTTTTTTTGATATTGTTAATGTGAGTTCCTTTTTTTAATCATAATAGTTAATGGTTTACTTAGTTTATTCATTTTTTTAAACTAGCCTATATTTATTTTTTAAACTAGCTCCTACTTATTAATCCATTGAGCTTGGAGTGTGTTTTTTTATTTGTTTTGTTTTGTTTTTTTCTTTTAACCCAATCTTTTCTTAAATTTAGACAATTTAGACATAGACAATTTTCTTTCCTTTGTCTCAATAGCTTTACTTTCTATTCTACTATTTTTCCTTTTAATTAACCTCTTCACTTACCTTGGCAAGTATACTTTCCAGGGATATACACAGAGATGATAAAGTTGGCATACTCAATGCTAGAGTTAGCTCATGTTTGGAAAGTTCCAAAGGAAAGTGTGAAAAAAGAAGAGATATCAGGCTACCATTAGGCTACAGAGCTATTATGCTAACCTCATTGTTTTATGCCTGTGTAACCTGGACACTCTACCATCACCATGCCAGAAAACTGAATCACTTCCATTTGAATTGTCCTAGGAAGATTCTGAAGATCATCTGACAAGATAAAGTACCGGACACTGAGGTCCTTTCTTGAGCTAAACTTCTAAGCATTCAAATTCTATTGTAGAGAACTCAAGTCAATGGGTTGGCCATGTTTTTCAAATGTCAAACATATGCTTGTCTAAAAGACTATATTACAAGGACTCACATAGGGAAGACGTTCATATTGTAGTCAGAAGAAGTGATATAAGAACATTATCAAAGTTTCTCTGAAGAACTTTGGAATTGATGGTGAGACATGAGAGGCCCTGGCATAGGATCACCCAGTATGACATGCCTTGTGCATCAAAGAAGATGCTGTGTTCTATGAGCAAAGCAGAATTACATTAGCTCAAAAGAAACATGGAAATGCAAATTTAGAAACATCTCCACTCCAAATGTTCATATGGGTTATTTGTGCCCAGCCTGTGGTAGAGCCTTCTGATCTGGTATTGGTCTGATCAATCACAGTTGGACACTCTGTACATTGACTCCAATATTGGGATGTCATTTTTGTTTTTAAGCATGAAGGATAAACAACTTCTTATTTGTTCCACCAGTTTGTTTTGCTTACCAGTTTACTTTATCAATTTCTTTTATAACTTTTTTTAGGTTTTTTTTTTGCAAGCCAAATGGGGTTAAGTGGCTTGCCCAAGGCCACACAGTTAAGTAATTATTAAGTGTCTGAGGCCGGATTTGAACCCAGGTACTCCTGACTCCAAGGCCAGTGCTTTATCCACTACGCCACATAGCTGCCCCTCAATTTCTTTTATAGTAATTACCTTTTTTTAAAAAAAACTTACCTTGCCTTACTTTGCTTTCCTAAATACCATCTTATCTCCTATTCCTTAATCCTACTCTTTCTCCTACAACTTTCTTTTTTTTCATTTGGTTTGTGCAAGGCAATGGGGTTAAAGTGACTTGCCCAAGGCCACACAGCTAGGTAATTATTAAGTGTCTGAGGTTGGATTTGAACTCAGGTCCTCCTAACTCCAGGGCCAGTGCTCTATCCACTATGCCACCTAGCTGTCCCCTCCTATAACTTTCTTTCACAAAAATCTAATGTAGAATCTAGACCCAACAAGGGTTCTCATTCAAATTCCTCAATTTATCCCAAATTTCCCCCTCAAAATCAATATCTATCCAATCATCTTTAAATTTCCTTCTCCTTATTCAACACAAGTTCTTCCCTCTTATCTTTCCCCTTCTCAGACAACTTTCTTCTAGAAAATCTAGAATCAGTCCCTCCTGAATTTTATTTTATTTGATCAGGCCCAGTGTTTTAACCTTTTAAGGTTTTCTTGGATATTGACTTTGTCATCCAAGGTTCTAGCTTTCCCTCTTGGCATCATATTATTTACAAATTCCACAATTGGGCCTTCATCTGAGTCATTAGCAAACATGTTGATTAATACATAGTCAAGAGATATAGCCTTGGGGCCTTCCACTAGAGACCTTCCAAGCCAATAATGAACCACTGATGACTACTCTTTAGATCTTGTCATGCAATTGGTTTCAAATTCATATAACTACATTATCATTTAGCCTACTTTTCTCCATAAAGATATAATGAAAACTTTTGTCATAGATATGAAGTCCAGGAATTCTATGTATTTAGCTTTTACCTCATTGATCAGTGTAATAAACCTATCAGAAAAGGAAATTTATTTAGTCTAGCAGTTTAGTTCTTGATGAAACTATGTTCAATCTTAATCATTGTTTTCCTAAGTAATCACAAATCATGGTTTTAATAACATTTTCTAAGATTTTGCAAGGAATTAATGCCAAGCTCATCAGTCTACATTTTGAGGAATCTACCACTTCCATTTTGAAAGTCAGAACATTTGCCCTTCTTTGGTCCTGCAATACCTTTTCCATTTTCTAGATTTTCAAAATTCACTGACAGTGGTTCAACAATCACATCTTCTAATACCACAGGATAGAATTCATCTAGGCCTGGCAATAAATTAATTGAGGGCCTCTAGTTCTCTCTTACTATTTCTTCATTTATATTGTGTTTAAATTCCCTGTTAATTGTATTTCTCTCCTTCCTCACATGAAGATCATTCTGGTTGGCAGAGAAAACAAAATAATTGTTGAGTACTCTGTATCCTATATATCCTTTGTTAACATCATTCGATCCCTCCCAAACTGGTGCCTTTTTCCTTTTCTTTCTTCCACAGAGGATCAGAGGTTATGGGTATAGTTATTTCAGGAGGCCAAAGGATACATGGCTAAGGGATTACACAACTGGAGGGTCAACCAGATGATAACAAAAAGTTATATTTGGGGATAATAATTTGAAGGCCCCAGTCTAAGTGATAACTGTAAGACATAACCAGGGAGGTCAAAGGTAGTTTTATTGGGGGATTCATTTTATCTTGAGGGTAACAGAAGGTTACAATGGAAGGCTGAAGTTTCAGTAGGAGAATAGCCTAGAATAAATATGGGCAAGTTTAAGGATTACTGGATCAGGGGAGTTTTAGGTTAGGAATCACAGATATCACAAATCTTAGGCCATCAAAGATGCTGAGAATCTGGTGGATGAGTTGCGGCTAAAAGCAGAGAAGGCAGAAGAGAAGCTAGCATTGGCTCGACTGGAGCTGAGAGAGCAGACCCAGGAAGGTGGGTACCTGGACCTCAAGGTAATGTGGGCCTTGCAGCCTTGAGGACCCTGGCTGAGCTGAGGTCCTTTGATTCTCCCACTAATCCATTAGAAAGGCCTTGGGGGAAGAGGGAATCAGGGGTCATTGGAGGGAATGGTAGCATTCTGGGGGCTGTGTTGGGGCAGAACCTTTGAGTCTTCATTCTAATCATTACCACAGAGGAAGGAGAGCTACCGGGGCTGAAGTGTCCAGTGGCTGAACTTCATGATGTATTGCTCAAGGACGTGGGTGACCGACTCAAGACTGATGGGCGGTCAGTGTGGTGTTGGGATGACCAGAAGAGTTTGGGGAGTGGGAAGTTATTTTAACTAAAGGGAGGTTAGTGTAACTCACTAACAGGGGGGTGGAGATCAAGGTCAAGGGACCATCAAGGTCATAGCTATGTTGTGAATGGCCTCCCCAGGTGGCCTCTGGTTATTGATCCCTCGGGCCAGGCATCCACATTCCTTCGCTACCAGGACACCAACTATGTGGACACCCTCAACCCAGCTCGTATGCAGCCTGATTCTGTGCGTCTAGCTCTGCTTGGGGCAATCAGGTATGGGGAAAGAGAAGCACAAACCCACTCCTATTCACATGTGTATGCCCCCAAATAAGGAGGTCCAGTTCCAAAAAACCAATTAATCCCCAGGGTAGCTTCTCCAAAGTATGAATGATCCCTTCCCCACCTTGATTCTGGCCTCACCAGTACAAGCCCTTTATTTTCTGTAATTCATCCAGATACCCCTTCTCAGTGGATCCCCATTCTTCCTTCTTCCTCCTGACAGTAAGCCCCTGGGATAAGAGGTGGAGGGGATATCCATGATATGTTCTCCCTCTCCCCTACCTCCATACTGGCTCCTAGGTTTGGGAAACCTCTTGTGTTTGATATGCGTGAGATTGACATGTTTGATATGGTGAAAAGGCAACTAGAATCCATCCAGCCTGGACTGTCTCAGGAACTTCTCTCCAAGGAGCTACTAAACAAGGACAGGTGTGGGAGAAAACACACTTAGGGAAGCTGTGATGGAAGGGGAGGGGGCAATCCTTCCAAAGACTCTTACTTATCTTAGTAAACTCCCTCCCTACCCTATTGATCCCACAGTTCCAGAACCCAGCTAACTATCCCTGTCCTCACTGACCCTTTTTGACCCCAGTGACCCCCCCCAACTCCACTGACCATCCCTGACCCCACTGAACCCTTCTTCAGATTTCTGTCCCTAATTCGCTCAGGAGATGGTCCTGAGTATAATCGCAACCAGTTCCAGACCTCCAGGACCATTCACTTCAAGGTCGTTTTCCTAACAAAGACCCGGAGGCCACCAGACTCACAGCTTCAGGAGCTATTCCCCATCCAGGTGTTACTGACTACCGACCACTTCTAAGCATCTTGCAGTATGAAGGGGAAGAGTATGAGTGGACAATAAATTCTGTACTCAGGCCTTCGGCACCATCCATGGTTGGGATTGGGAAGCGGAGGTTCCCAGTAAGGAAGAAGATGGAAGATGCATCTGGATCAGGATGTGTGTGTGTGTGTGTGTGTGTGTGTGTGTGTGTGTGTGTTTGAATGTGTGTGTCAGAATAGGGCAGGGGAGCATTGTGTCACAGCCTGTACCTGGGTTTACTCAAAACAGGGCAGCATTGCTATGGATAGTATAAACTTTTGTGGGTATAACTCTAATTTTGGAGTGGTAGAGGACACTATGTATGTATAATAGGCTGTTAGGTTAAAGAGGCCCACTTTCTTAACTAGCCTTAATCACTGAATGGGTATTTTCTCAGACAACTGAGAACTGTTAGAGACCCTAGCTTTAAAAGGCCAAGGTCTCCCACAGCATGTAGGGCCATTTCCAATCAAGTCTGATCCAGATCTGACACTGAACCCAAATGACTCCAGAAAAGAGAGTGAGTTTGGTGACTTTGCACAGCCCTCTCTCATTTAAATCCAATTCACCTGCATGTCATAACCATCCACAATGGTCTTCTTCAAGAACAAAAAACAAAGAACAGCAATAACTTTGTCCTGCACTTCCAGGAACCATAGTTAAAAGAAGCAAATGGTTTCCCACCTTGATTTTCTGCCCTGGGAAATCCTCAACTAGTCACTAGGTGGCAGAAGGTGAGCAGCATAAGACAAACATTAAAAGCTACTGTAGCCTTGAGAATCTTTTCTCATTGCCTGAGCAGAGTCCTGCAGCATTTGTCCCTGACTCTTGGCTAGTCCTGTCAGCCCCTGCTTTTGCCGTCTTCTCCACCCAACCCTTAGTCCCAGTAGCACCAAGACAGCTCCATCACTCCTGTAGAACTTGGAGGTGCAGGTCTTCTACAAGATGTCAGAAGTTGTCAGAAGCAACTCTGAAGGACAGAGAAGCTGGAACATGTTTTTGAGGCAGGAACACAGAGCATTTCATTGACCCCACAAAAGAAGGTGTCATGGGGTTGTCACAGACAGTCATTAATTAGTTAGAAGGAAAGAATTTAGATCATCTAGCTTGACTCATTTTACAAGTGGAGAAAATTGAGACCTAGAGAGGAGATGTGACATGCCCAGAGTCACAGAGGTAGCAGAGAAGATTTGAAGTCTGACTTTAAATCTGGTGTGCTCTTGATGGTTCCATCAGCACAGAGCATTTCATTATCAGTTTCTTCATCTGAAAAATGAAGGAACAACAGAGGAGTGCCAGCCCTGGAGTTATGAGGACCTGACTTTGAATTTGGTCTCAAACTCATACTGGCTGTAAGACTCTGGGCACGTCACTTAATCCTGTTAACCTGAATTTCTTCATCTGTAAAATGAGCAAAAGAAGGAAATGGCAAAACACTCTAGTATCTTTACCAAGAAAATTCCAAATGGGATCACAAAATGTGATATAACTAACAAACAAAAAAAAAATGAAGGGGATAACCTCTGGGGTGCCTTCCAGTCTTAAATCTATTCACTTATTGCAGTATCAACAGTTGCTTTTCTCGCCTCCTTGGAATATATCAGTCCATATTCATCCAACCAACCCAACCTGAAATCAGTTATAGAATAGAAACAATTTTACTTTCCCACAGCAAACAGTAATCATTTATTTCAAAAAAGGTTCTGCCACTTTTACCTAGGGGAAAAATAGTAGTTGAATGGCTTGGGTGTGAAAGTAGACAGTCTGAGTATAATCACCTAAGACTGAATTGTGGAGCTGGAAGACAGGTTACCATGAGGAACCCTGGACCCTAACTAACCCTTCTAAGTACCTTAGGGTAAAGTCCCAGTTGTTCTGATTCTGATTACAACTCTGATGAGATGATATACTGGAGATAAAAAGAGGACAAAATAGTTCCTGTATTCAAGGACTTCACGTTTCACAGACCAGGAAAAAAATATATAATTTGAGAAGGAAGTAAATACTTGTAGGAATCAAAAGACTTTGCATTAAAAACTAGGGAGACACCTTACTGAGCTTTGAAAGAAACCAAGGATTCCAAGAGGTGCTCCGAAGGATAGTTTAGAGAGGGAATATAACTGAAAATAAGCCCAAATCAGAAGGCTATTGTAATAGTCCCAGTGAGAAAAGATACTGAGGCAAGATAGTAGCTAGATGAGAGATGAGAGAAGTGTAGAATATTGAGAGAGAATACACAAGTCTTGTCAACAGTGAATGCAAGAGAGAGAGAGAGAGAGAGAGAGAGAGAGAGAGAGAGAAGAGAGAGAGAACAGACCCCTGCTTTGCAAAGGGAAATTGAAGAATGGACAAGGAGAATAATGGTGGTTGGTGGTTCATTATCAACAACCCTTAAGCTTGTAGAATGACTGTGCAGGAATGAACAGGAAGGACATAATCAGTTCTTTCCAATCTTGGAGGTAGATTCAGAAATTTAATTTCACAAGTATCCTGTTTCTTCATTGCTAGAGTATTAACATCACTTCTGGCTACATTTTAGGATCATAATTTTATAACTGGAAAGGACCTTAAAGTTCAAGTCTGACTTCCTTATTTTACAAATGAAGTCCCAGAGAAATTGACTTCCCAAAGTCACACAGTAAATGATATAGTAAGAATTTGAACCCAGGCTTTGTGACTCAACCACTGAGCATGTTATTTCATTGAAAAACTTGAGAGAGTACCACCAGCATGGTGAAAGGATTAGAATTATTGAAGGAACTGGAAATGTTTAGCCTGAAGCCTTAAAAGGCAGTATAATAATACAAGTATCTGAAGGGTGGCCATGTAGAGGGAATTAAATTTATCCTTCCGTGGATAAGTTTCATTCAGATTTAGGTTTAATGTAACATTTTTCTAACTAAACTTTCCAAAGTAGGCTGATCATGGGTTCCCCTCACACTGGAGGTCTTCACTAAGACAACATTGCTTCTTATTTAAGGGTTTCAGTCCTCTTCTTGGGGTATCACTTTTGAACCTCTTTCCTCCTCCCAACATGACCTTCCCATACCACGCTGCTACTTGCCACGCTCTTACCACCCATACATATACTTCAGAACTATATCTACCCACTACTGACTCTGGAAAAGTTTTCTGGCTTCCTACAATTCACTAAGAGCAGTAAGTGATGGAATTAATCAGTTAGTGGGATTTTAATAGATTATTTGACCATCAAATAAGCTATTTCATCCATTTCTTTCAAGCCCATTTGTTTGCTGTACCTGGTCAAGGTTCAATAGTGATCAGAAATATGACCTGGCATATGCCCAACCCCAATTATCAAAAATGGGAAATCATGAGTTCCATTCCAATTTTGGAAATCATCTCAAGAGGATTTGAAAATTCATTCATGTCCATTCTTCACTTTCATTTGCAAAGCAGGAGTCTGTCTTCTCTCTCTCGTATTCACTGTTGACAAGACTTGTGTATTCTCTCTCAATATTCTTCACTTCTCTCATCTCTCATCCAGCTGCTATCTTGCCTCAGTATCTTTTCTCACTGGGACTATTACAATAGCCTTCCGATTTGGGCTTATTTTCAGTTATATTCCCTCTCCAAACCAACCTTCAGAGCATCTCTTGGAATCCTTGGCTTCTTTCAAAGCTCAGTAAGTGCCCCTTTAGTTTTTAATGCAAAGTCTTTTGATTTCTACAAGTATTTTCTTCCTCCTCAAATTATATTATTTTCTACTTCTCTGTGAAATGTGGTTTATTGAAATAAGTAGCCAAAAACCTAAATTATTTGAGGTGTTTAAATAGGATCTATTCCCCTTTCCTTCAGTCCATCCTTTATCCCAGCTAGTAAAGCTGTCAGGGGAAGGGGAGAAGGTAATGTAAAAGAGAAAGGATTTGGCAAGTTTTAGTATTTGAAATTTCCAGAATAAGCACTGTGATGGAACAAGGAGATAAAGCACTGACTGGAGTCAATAATCAACCTTACCATTTCATAGTAGGTATGCCCTCCTCATGTTAGTCAATCTCAAATCCCTCTCCTTTGCTTTCCATATCTGCCACTTCTTCCCATCTACTATAGGTTCATAGTTCCCAAGGTCTCTATACACAGCTTCACTTCAGAGTGCTCCAAGAATGAACTTGGCTCTTGCCATCACCCGAGCTGCTGCTGAGCATTGGATATCTCTCTACTTCAAGATTGAGAAGCAAAATCCAAAATAGAGTCTGATTTTCTGCTCCCAAATCCACAAAATTCATTTCAGGGATTCTTCTCAAAGACTAAAGAACTCTAGAAGATATAAACTGCAACATAGTTTAACCTTAGTTAACTTTATCCTATCTTAGTCACATTCTGGAGGGCTAAGAAAAACTTAATTACAAATTTTTTTCTCCTACAGCAAAGAAAGGGAGGTTTCCATTCCACCTTAACAAAGGGAACAGAGATAAGAGGAAAGAAATGATACCCTCCCCATAATGTGATTCAATAAAATTAAATATCCTGTACTGTGGGAGAAATGGAAAATATATTTCCTTGCCTTCATAAAGTTTGTAATCTAATGAGGTGGGAGGGAGGGGCAAGATAAAATATGCACATATAATAGAGTTTGCTTCTACCTTTATAGAGGTTTACCACAAAACATCATTAGTTTGCTCATAGTTTCAACATTAACTCATTGAAGAATACTGACACAACATTCCCACTGAGCCTTATTCCTGTTTACCGTGGATTGTATCAAACAAAACTAAGCAGAGAGACTCTGGTGTAGGCAATGACTCTAGTGCAGATATGGGCAATATTCTCAAACTGAAAGCTCTTGTTAGCCTCTGACCAAACAAAGAGACTACTTCGGACAATATTTGAACTAATATGTCACTTATTATCTTGCTATTATTAAATGCTTTTACTTTAACACAAGTATCATCCTGATTGATCCTGAAGAGATCCATGGGATATAGGGCTCGGTGTTGTGAATTTCAATAGACTGGGTACCCAAATAAGTTAACAGAAAGTTATACATAAAAAAAAGAATATAACTACCTTCCTTGAAACTTGCTTCTCCCCCACACACACTATTCATATCCTAGGTAGCCAAGTGACTGGAAAATTATGTCAAAATTTGTTTGCCCAGAGAAGTTCATCAATATTGTAAGTTTCATAATGGCATGAATGGATGTTCAAATGCTTTCCCAGTCACCACTGGAGTGAAGCAAGGCTCTGTGCTTGCTCTCAGGCTTTTTAGAAAGATGTTTTCAGAGATATCAGACACCTTCAAGGAGAGGATTAACAAGGCATCAAGATCAGCTACTGTACTGATAGTAATTTATATAACTTAAAAGGCTATAAGCCAATACTAATAGAAGGAGAGTTGGGATGTGATTTTTTTTTTGTTTGCAGATGACTGTACACTCAATGCAACCTCCAAAGCTGAGATGCAACAAAATAAGGATCAATTCTCTGTAATTTATGCTAATTCTGGTCTAGCAATGCCAAGAGAAAACAGGTTCTTTGCCAGCCAGCATCATAGTATCCATACTAGGAACCATAAGTTACAGAAAATGGAGAAATTTTGAACACTGTGGAAGTTCATTTACCACAGCAAGTATACTTTCCAGGGATGTACACATAGATGATGAGGTTGACACACACACATTGCCAGAGCTAACTGAGTATTGGGTGGTTCTGAAGGTAAGTGTGGAAGAAACCAAACTGAAAGTCTAAAGAATTATTGTGCTGATTTCTTTGTTGTATGCCTGTGAAATCTGGACAGTTTACCCAGCATCATGCCAGAAAAGTGAATCACTTTTATTTAAATTTTTTGGGAAGATTCTGAAGGTCAGTTGGCAGGTTAAGATATCAGGCACTGAAGTTCTTTCTCAAGTTGAAATACCAAGCATTCAAACTCTACTGCAGAGAGCACAACTCGAATAGGCTGACCACATTGTTTGAATGCCAAGCATACATTTGTCTAAAAGATAATTTTACAGAGAACTCACAGAGAGGAAGGTGCTCAGAAGAAATAATATAAGAACACTCTGAGGGTCTCTCTGAAGAACTTTGGAACTGATAATGTGATATGGGAAACACTGGCATAGGATCATCCAGTATGGCATGCCCTCATCAAATAAAACTCTGTTCTCTATGAGCAAAGCAGAATTGTAGTAGCTAAATTTAAAAATAAAAACGAGATGCACAAATTTAGAAACATCTCCACCCCAAATGTTCATATGGTCTATTTATGTCTGACCTGTGGTAGAGCATTCCAAATTCATGTTGGTCTGATCAACCACAATCAGACACACTGTACCTTGACTCCAGCATAGTGGTACTATTCTGATCCTCTTCAGAGGATGAAAGACAACAGCCAATCAGACAACTAGATGACACAGTAGATAAAGCTCTGAGCTACAGTCAGGAAGACCTCAGATACTTCTAGCTGTATGACCCTGGGCAAGGCATTTAACGGCTGACTACCTAAGTTTCCTCATCTGTTAAATGGGAATAATAAAAGTACCTACCTCCCAAGGTTGTCATGAGAAGCAAATGAGATAATTAGAAAGCCCTTAACCTGTGCCAGGTGTATAGTAAACTCTATATAAACATTAACTTATTGTTATTATTAATTTGCTATTAATAAATACCATAAAATAGTTGTTAAAGACACAAATAGGAAGTGAAATGCAGAGTTGAATCTCCTGGAATGGTTTAACTTAGAGAGTTACCCAGAGTTCTTCTATAATAACCCAGTGTGCTATTTGAAAGAATCACTTCCTTTACCAGACCTTCTGAAGAAGACCAGAATAGTATCACTATGCTGGAGTCAAGGTACAGTGTGTCTGATTGTGGTTGATCAGACCAACATGAATTTGGAATGCTCTACCACAGGTTAGAAAATGAAGGACAACAACCAATTAACCAACTAGGTGGGGCCTGGGGACAAAACTAGCAATGAAATTTCCTTATCTAATCACAATCTGTTGTGATTCTACTTCTTCCCCACTTGCAACTCCAAACATTATTCTTTATCCTTGTCACAACCTCCAACCCCTATACACTTCCATTCCTTTCCAGGTTCTCATCCCTGCACTGACTACATTCCTCTCCTTCCATCTTGACCCTTTATGAAGCAGTTCAATTCTACACCATCTGCTTCTTTTGCCCTGTCATGATAACAGAGAAAATGAAGAAACGATGCCAACTACCCCCACTATAAGTTTGATATATTCTCACCACAGCAAGACAATTCTTTTACATTCCCTAATTGTCCCACTTTCCTACTTACCACAGTGGTTCTTCCAAATCTTTTTATCCCACCTCAAGCTTCCCATAGCTCCTCTTCCTCTTACTCTCTCAACTTTGTCTCATATTTCACTGAAAAAATTCACCAAGCTATTCACCAAGTCCTTTTTTTCCTTCCTCCCCACCTTATACCATCCTTCACACAGATGCCTTCTGTCTCTGTTTCCTCTTTACTACTGTCCCACATAATGAAGTGGGCCCTTCTCCCTGCCAAGACTGAGCCTTCTATTTTTCAGTATATTCCTATTCCAACCTATCTTCTCCAACAGATTGTCCCCTCTATCATTCCCACTCTTTTATTTATCATCAGTCTTTCCTTATCTAGAGGCTGCTTTCCTACTGCCTATAAAAAATGCTATTTGTAAGTGTGCCAAGAGTTAATTTAAAGTATGGGCAGAGAAGGCTTGCCAGTGGAAAAACAGAGCATGCTTGTGTAAATACAAAGAGAGAGGGACCCTATATCATCCATTTTGACATGAGTGGCTCCATCTTTAAATTAGTCACCATTTCACTCTAAATGAGCTGGCTCATCTTCTCCTTTCTATTTAGAGTTTCTCTCTACTCCAGTTCTTTTGTAAAGCTGATATAGAAAGCTTACTTCCTGACTCCCCCACCCTACACCCCACCACCAGATCGGTACAGATTTACTAGCCACTATTCACCCCTCACAGACAACACAACAAACTGCCTTTCCCAAGGTCCTTTCTTCTCCAAGAGGACCAATGATATCAGGAGAATGATGACTTGACTTGCAAATTAATTGGATTTAAGTGAGATAAGACTTTCAAAATCATCAATCCAAAACTCTTCTCTGAAGTCACCAGAGTCCAGTGGCAAGGCATAAGTCAATACAACTGGTTTTGGTCCAGGATGTAATAGGATACCTTGACCTTTTTAGACCAAGGTCTTCTTGCAAAACCAAAGAAAAAATAGGAAGGGGCACCTAGGTGGCACAGTGCATAGAGCACTAGACCTGGAGTCAGGAGGACCTGAGTTCAAATTCAGCTTCAGACACTTAACAATTACCAGAGAGACCCTATGTGGTGAATGGTAGCCCTGACAATGAGGGGTAACAGCAACAATGTGACAAGATAGATCTATAACAGGACTTCATGATCAGAATATAGATACAGCAGATGCTTATCTGAGCTCAAAGAACACTTGGTTCTGGTCAAAATAATAAAATAATTATATGAAACAATTCTGGGATTTTTTTATGGTTGAGATCATTCAGAGGATAAGTGTAAAGATAAGTGCAAAGTTGTTTTTCCAAAATCAGGGCAGAATTTGCTTGCTGGACCTTAGCTCTGAAAATAGGTTGTCTCCTAATATCTTGACATCTCCCCCTTTCAGACAAAGGGAGGGAAATCTGAAAGAATCCTTACCCTTCTGACCAATAAAGGAAAGGCATTTATAAGCCAAGATATCACAAGAAGCCAGTTGGACCAGGACAAGATATCGCCCAAGGAGTTACTTCCTAGAAGAGACCTATCAGGGAAGTATATCCTTGTTATTTGCTTGCAAGCAAAAAAGAGAGGGAGGTCAAGAATATAGAGGAATGGGCAGCTAGGCAGTGCAGTGGATAAAACACTGGCCCAGGAGTCAGGAGGACCCGAATTCCAATCTGGTCTCAGACATTTAATAATTACCCAGCTATTTGACCTTGGGCAAGTCACTTAACCCCACTGCCTTGTCAAAAAAAATGTAGAGGGAGAAAAATACTAGTACATATTTTTAATAGTTGGGCACATAACAAAAGGAAAGAGAAGAAAAAACTAGAACAAAATACTCAACCCTCCTCTGAAATCTTGGGACAGATGTCTCATCTGGATGTCAGCTGCTTCTCGGTTCATACTAAATGAACCTTGAAGTTCCTAGAGAGTTCTGCCATCCACTCAGAGCAGGAGTTTTCTTCAGATGATCCAGAAGTTCACACTCACAAGTTTGATAAATGGGCAAGTCGTCAAAGGACCTGATAGGGTTGTTTGTCAATTTTCAGACCTATGAGTTGTTTGAACTATACAAATGTGAGAAAACTTCTTGTGAGAAAACAAATGTGAGAAGACATCAGTCTTTGGATATGAGTTTCTGAATAGCATAACACGGGTCCTTGGTTAAGAATCTCTAGACAACACATAGAGAAGATCCAGTTCCCCAGACACACAGGACTAGGTTCAAACAATGAAATAAAGTTTTTCTCACAATTCTCACAATTGCATAATTACATACAGATCAAATTCCTTAGAGGATTCACAGTGAACTAGTTTTGAGAAGGGAGATTTACATGTCACCAAGGAACCCAAGAAAATTCAAATATAAACCATGCAAAGTAATAATATAATGGTTATCACCAATAATTATTGATATCAAGTATCCTAGTAACTCATTTTTTTTTTAGGCTTTTGCAAGGCAGTGGGGTTAAGTGGCTTTCCCAAGGCCACACAGCTAGGTAATTATTAAGTGTTTGAGGCTGGATTTGAACTCAAGTACTCCTGAATCCAGGGCCAGTGCTCTATCCACTGTGCCACCTAGCTACCCCTGTAGTAACTCATTCTTGATATCCATCTAACAGTCCATTTTGAGTTCCAGATGTCTCATATAGTTCTGGTGGTCCCTAAATATCTTTTCTTGGACCTTATTCTCACAACTCTAAATGGTTCTTTGCTTCTCTGGTTCCAAATCTAAAGGTTCCTAGATAACTCTCCTAGAAATTATTTCATTCATCCTTTTCTTATAAATCAAATCCATATTCTGGAGCTTCAGAATATAGCAAACACCTGATAGTTGTTCATCATTAATATGTTGAAGCTACAGCTTTACACCACTCTATACATTTTCATAATAGCCAAGATTTTCAAATTTTCAAATTTTGCTGTTATATATTATTATTATTAATACTTTATGACAAAATATACTTCATTAAATAATTAACAGTTTTCAAATATTATTTAAATAACATTCCTTAAAAGTCCAATTTATGTGTAACAACATCATGATTAAAAAGTTTTGTCTAACAGCATTTTTATTTTAATGGTCTGTCAAATTTCACAATATAAGACAATTATGAAACACAGTAATAATACAAACAATATCCTGTATTTAAAACATGAAACAAAACTTCAGATGACATCAACTGTATTTGCAAATAATCATATATAAAAACCATTGTTCTTATTATCTTAGGCAACATAGAGTTATCATGTATGGAACAATTATGTTCAGTTAAAGAAATAATGATAATGTAAGTGCTTAGCATACACCAGACCAGTCACTGTTTTAAGCACTTTACAATCATTATATTATTTTGATCCTCACAATAACACTCTTTACAAAGTAAGGAACTGGGACAAACAGAGTAGGGAACTGGGACAAACAGATAATAATATGACTTCCCAAAGATTACATAGCTAATAAATTTCTGCAATCAGAATAGAAAAGAGTGGGTCCACCAAAGGCAGAGGCTGACTGACACCCCCTCCCCCACCTAATACTAACACACTAGTGCTGCCAGGAGGACACTTCCAGGCAGCAAGTAGGCAAGGCTTGTCCAAGGCTGGATCTGTACTGGGCTTTGGAGGGATGTGGTGGAGGTCACTGGTTGAAGAATGAGAATACCAGGGCTTTGGGGGCTAGTGATAAATAGTTCCTTGTAGCAGGCCAATGTGGATGTTGGCTATGGGGCCTGACCTCCCAACAGCTTCAGCTTTGCAGTCCGGTGCTGTTGGAAGTGAGCCACTTGTAGCTTCTGGGGCACAGTGGGGAGAATGTACTAAACCTGGATGATGCCCCTAGGCTTGCCTAAAAGGATGGACTGCAGGATGTCCAGGGGCACAGGGTCATTGGGGCCAATTGGGGGGTCAGATCCTGTTATAGCTGTTCCAGATGAGTTCTCAGCAATGAACTGCATAGTTGGGGAGGGTAGAATATAATTCTAGTTTCCCTACATTTTTTGACATGTTTTTCCTAACACACATATTTAGGAATCTAATGTGGAATGAGAGGGATTAACAGAGAGAGGGAGAGGATATCTGATCTAGGGGAGTTACAAGGTATCTCTGGTTTAAACAGTCAAGAAAGGGTTAACAAGAGGTTGCTATAAAGTGAAAAACTTTTTCCTAATTTTTTCCCTTCATTCCAGAATTACTTTCAAATTAGTTGTCTTCCTTTATTGCCCTAGAACAATGAAGCTATTAATCTTCCATTTACTTCCAACACTTTTAGAATTTAAATGTTATTTTTCCTTAAAACAAATTCTACAGAGTGCCGTCCCAAAACTTACTAAGATGTTTCAGAAGGGAGTGAATTCCTGCAATTAGTCCTAAAGTCATAGGCGTTCTTCTTTGTAATCTTAAAATGATTACTCTTCAAACTTCCTAATAAATTAAGATGTATTTAGTAGTTCTACAAACTTGATAATCAGTCTTTATTCTGTAATTCCAACACATTCAAAGTTGAAATTACAGATATCTTGCAAGAGTTTGTTCTTTCTCTCTTCTAGTCCTGCTTACTGAGACAAGCACTTCAACCATGAAAGTTTATTAGTCTTTCCCAGTGTTCTGAATTTCTGGTTACAGGAGTTTTTCTGGCTGGTTACATTTTAAATCTTTCAAGATAACAGAATCTAGCTCAAAAGACAAACATGAAGTAGATATTTTACATTCTACAAAGATAGATACACAGAAAAACAATAAGACAGATACAAGTAGACACAATGAATTTCAACAAAGGTCATAATTACAATTCAAATGTTAACTCATTTAACTAAGCAGGTTTTGTCCATCCTTATTTCCAAGATAACTTTCAATAGACTGTGCTTTTCTCTGACCTTTCTTACTCATTTTGGGATTTGTTACTGGGCATTATCCCATGGTTCACAAACTTTTGGAGTTGAGAATCCCTGTGGATGGACTGGTAAGGACTGCCAGAGGTTCTTTCTCTGGACCACCTGCCCTGGGAATGTCAACCACTCATTTTTTATGTGGGTTCTATTGCTCCAAAATTTTTAAGAGGCTTGATTCATGTCATTGCTGAGGGAATCCCAGGAGAAAGTTCCTGATTTCTCTCTACTATTTTGACCAGAAGTCTTCTAGTTTCACTTTTGTATGTGAAATCATTATATTTCTATATTCCATAAAGATTGTATGTTAGTGTTGTTATTTGTCAGCTAAGTGGCATGATGAATAGAGTACTGGCCTTGGAGTCAGGAAGATGGGAGTTCCAATCCAGCCTCAGACACTTAACTCTTACTAGTTGTGTGACCTTGGACACATCCAGGGTTATCTACAGTCATTCTGATCCATATCTGGGCACTGGACCCAGATGGCCCTGGAGGAGAAAGTGAGACTGGTGACTTAGCACAGCACCCCCCGCCCCAAATCAAAATCAATTGCTTGCCAGATGTCATGATTTTCTTTGAGAATGAAGGACAAGGGGCAGCTAGGTGACACAGTAGCTAGATCACCAGCCCTGGAGTCAGGAGGACCTGAATTCAAATGCGGCCTCAGACACTTAATAATTGCTTAGTTGCATGACCTTGAGCAAGTCACTTAACCCCATTGCCTTAAATAAAAAAGAAAAGAGAATGAAGGACAAAAACATCATCACATTCTGGAAAGGCAACAATGATAAAGGTGAGGAGGTAGTCCTCACTATGTTTTGCTCTTAAAAATAATAATTAAATTAAATATATATCAAATCTCACAGTTTGTCCTAATCCTTAAGAAAGAGCAAAACAGGGGGGCAGAGCCAAGATGGCAACAAGAGTGGATCCTGTCCTAGGTGCTCTCTCATAAATCTTTGAAACTAAGGACTCTAACTAAATTTTCAAGAGACAGAACCCACAGAGGGACCCAATGAGAAAGTTCTCTTACTCAAGGTAACCTGGAAAAGAGCAGAAAGGTTTTGGCAAGGCAAATGGGGTTAAGTGGCTTGCCCAAGGCCACACAGCTAGGTAATTATTAAGTGTCTGAGGCCGGATTTGAACTCAGGTACTCCTGACTCCAGGGCTGGTGCTCTATCCACTGATACCTAGCTGCCCCTTGAGGCCAAATTTAAACTCACAAATTGAGTCTTCACGACTTTAGGCCTAGTAGTCTATCCAACCTGGTTGCCTCAAAGTCCATTAATGTGTATTAAAGATTTTCATTCCCAGGCCTATAATCTCTACTCTAGGTCATCAAAAAGAGTAATTGCATGAAAGTTTGCTGGGAAAACTTCACCAAGTAACCTAGGTCATCAACACTACAGATAAATACCAATTTTGAATCTGTAGGTCCCAAGTTAAAGGGCTCTCTTTTTGGTAGAGGTTGAAATTAAATGGAAGGGGGGCAGCTAATTGGCACAGTGGATAGAGCATCGGCCCTGGAATCAGAAGTACCTAAATTCAAATCCTGCCTCAGACACTTAATAATTACCTAGCTGTGTGGCCTTGGACAAATCACTTAACCCCACTTCCTTAAATAAATAAAAAATTTTTAAAAATTAAACAGAAGGGTGACTGAGCCAATAATTCTTCCTTTCTCAAAAATGAAATGAAAACAATGCAGTCTTAGAGATATTAAACTATTTTTGCTAGTCATAAGAAATGCATTCCTGGTTTTGAAAGAGGCTCTATCACTTCTCTGTAAAAACCTCATGGAGTGATTCTTTCATTTTTGTGATTGCTAATTATTTCTTTTGATGTTTGTTTTACAATGTATTAGGAATGTCATGGTGTCTAAAACATGAATGGGGAGCAGTGTGAATAACATCGAAAGAAGAAGAAATTAAAAGCAATATAACACTCTATTAAAAACTCAGGACACACAAAAGAAATTTTCATTGTATTACCATGTATTGTGTTACAGTGCAAAACAATTTCAATGCCTTGAGTTATTACAATGGTAAACAAGAGAACTTCCCTATATGAGGTGGAACCTTTTGAGACTATTAATTTGATTGGATTGATTTATGATCTCACTTTGATTCAGGTGAAAGTATTGATGATGATAAATCAGCAACTCTTCAGGTAATTTGAAATATTAGTCATCCCTAGTGGAATGCTGAGCAACATATCAAAGTGAAATCAGTTTTGGGTAGATATAGATTTCTGGGAAGATAGGGAAAGAAAAATGTGTGAAGATAAGGACATGACCATTCTGATTCATCTCCACATTGCTTATTCTTTGCCTATCTCCTTTTGGTTAGACCATGGACCAACTGTTCCTTGAAAGTATAAATATAGGCTTATCCAAAACCTTTTTTTTTTTTGGCTTTAACTTGGGATCGGACAGAACCAAGGAAATTTTGTTTCAATATACCTCACTTTCAGGACCAGATCTGACTGAATAGTTTTTCCCTAATGTGATCAGCTCAAGCTGGGTACTTTCCTTAAAATCCATTGCCAATTATAATATCTCTCATATCATCAATGCCTTCTAATTATTAACATCCAGTATCATTTAACCAATTACCATGAATTACTTTTACAAGGGGATATTTACTGAGAAGATATAGCAAGAACAGAAGTATAAAGCAGTCTTCCAGTAAGAGTCTTTATATCACTTTAGTTCCTGGGGCAAATAGATTGAAACTTAAAGTGGTTTCTACCAAATATTCATTTCAATAAATTCACTTCCAAATTCAGCATAGCTATTGGATAGGGTCATTTCCTTACTCTGTAGGCTGGGGCAATCCAACTGCAGTTGTCAATCCACTCTTAGACTAGATTCTAGTCATTCCTCAGAGTTGCACAAGTGGACTGGACTTAGCTGGCCACAAACTCCAGTCCAGACTCCAGGCGGTCATGGACCTACTAGAAACTCCCCATTCCCACCTTCCAGAGCTTACAAAATCACAGCTTCTAATATTTCCACATCAGATCAAACACAGAAGCTAAAAACAATGACCCAGTTCACAGGTCTTATCTTGGTCTAGAGTGGGAAGGATTCAAGGCCTTTCCCCCTACCCAGTGCTTATAAAACATCTCTTTTTCTCCTACCAAGCCAAACAGGAAAGAAGAATACCTCATGATGGTACAGGGCCTCTCAATTGTACTCTCAATTCTTGTAGCCGGTTGAAAGGCTCCTCTTCTTCATAATATAAGTGTACAAGAAACAAAATCTTCTAAAGTGGGAAAAACCAGCTCTTTCATTCAGTCATCAGGTTCTTCCTCAAAGCAGGCATACCAAATGAGCATGATCCCAGACCCTCAATGCAGATATAGAAGGATATTAAGTATTGCACTCTAAAAATAAACAAAAGAGGACTTCTCAGATATAGAGTGATGTAAACAGAAGAGAAGAATAACTCATACAATAGCAACAATATAATAATTTTAAAAAAACCAACGTATTTGAAATATTTGAGAACACTTGCTCAATGCAATAACCAATCATAATTCAAGAGGACTAATGATACCACCCACTTTCTAACACAAAGGTGATGTATCAATAAGAGGAATAAGAAATGCATTTTCAGATACAGTTGATGTAGAGATTTGTTTTGCTTGCCCTGGTTATTTTCTTTTTTTCTAATATGGGAAACAGGACATAGTGGGGGTGGGGGTAGGGTAAGGAAAAAGAGTCAACAAAGCATTCCTTTAAATTCATTTCTTCATTCAAAAACAGTATACCCAAAGAGTCAAAGACACGTAGGACAGTTTTGATAATTATATGACAAATTAAAATGTTTTGTAAAAGAAAAGGTTTAGGGATGGCTAGGTGGCTCAGTGGATAGAGCACCAGCCCTGGAGTCAGGAGTACCTGGATTCAAATCCGGTCTCAGACACTTAATAATGACCTAGCTGTGTGGCCTTGGGCAAGCCACTGAACCCCATTTGTCTTGCAAAAACCTAAATAAATAAATAAATAAACAAACAAATAAATAAAGAGCTGCAGTTGGTCCTCCTGTGGGTCAACGTTCCCAAGTCTTTCAAGGTTGTTTATTGTATTATACTATTGTTGTATTAGACAAATTGTTCTCCTGGTTCTTCTCACTTCACTTCTTCAATCACTTCTCACATCAACTCTTATAAGTCATCCTAATCTTCTCTGAAACCACCTCTTTCATCATTTCTTAAAGCAATATCCTGAATGTTTCTAGAATTGTTTCTTTTCCAGCATGAAATGAATATGGTTAGGTTTACACTATATGTATAAATCCAGATCCTCTCTTCCCAACTGCTCTTAGATCACAGTTTTCTTCACAAAGGTATATAGGCAGATAGGTAACACCAGTAAAATAAAGATATGGTTAAAATTTAGACCTGGACTCTTGATAGTTTTGTGACCCTAAGTCACTTAATGCTTAACCATTAAATTAATTCATTGCCTGCTTCAATTTTCTCATTTGTAAAGGCAACACTAGTTAAAAGGGCAGATCATTTACAAAAGATTATGGTGAAGAAAGATTGCAAACAATATTATTTCAAAAAATCATAAAAAGAAACAGGGAAAAAATAAGCTTGTAGAGAGGTCAGTGGGTGTAGTCTCTTTTTTTAAGGGTTTTTTGGGGGGTTTTGCAAGGCAATGGGGTTAAGCAACTTGCCTAAGGTCACACAGCTAGGTAATCATCAAGTGTCTGAGGTTGAATTTGAACTCAGGTCCTCCAGATTCCACGGCCAGTGCTCTATCCACTATGCCATCTAGCTGCCCCCACCCCGTGGGTGTAGTCTTAAAGACATTTATAGATGAACCGGGAAGGAGGACAACTCAATAGGAATGGAACAAATTTGTCAGCATTTTAATAACAATCTATTCATAGCAATGAAGATTGTGTTACCATCATGTTTTGTTTCAATATCATAGTCTTAGTGTAAAACATTAATAATATTGCATCATTTAAATAATGCTTTAAGATTTGCAAAGTATTTTAAAAATATTAACTCATTTTATTTTCCCCCAAATCCTGGGAGGTAAATGCTATTATTAAAGCTTAGGAGCAAGCATGTAAAACTTAAGAAAAATAATTTGTTTAATCAATGAGAAGACACCTCACTGTCGAGACAATGGCCAAAGATAGAGCAATGTGATGGAAGACTGTACAGATTAAATTATTCTACAGACGTTAGTGCTTTCCCAGCCTTCTTGGCTCCGTTCAATTCTCAGAAAGTATTATAACAATACAGAAAAAGAAAATGGTTATAACATTTGTTTGAATTACAAGTTTTGTCTCTAATACAGGAAGGAAAAAAGATTACAATATCTTTCTTTGATGCCCAATCCAATGTCAAAAACTTTGGCAAGGAAGTTACTCTTGAGAAGGGTTCTTCCAAAAATGAGGAGTTGTCCTCACTCAGTTTGGACTTTGAAAATAGGTAATTATTTTAAATCCTCAGAGTGCTTTCTAATAAGGGACAAATGCTAACCTCCAGAGTTTGACTTTAATAAAGAGTAAAACAGAATTAGGTTAACAAGCATATTTCTTAATTTTTCTCTGAAAATTACACAGGCATGCATGGGGGGTGTTAAGCTAAAGGACCAGTCCCCCCAAAATGGAGTACTACACATGTTGACTGTCAAAGGTAGGATCTGAAACATCACCTCTGACTTATCAGAGAAGGGTTCAGTTCCCTAACCTGGGATGAGCAGGGACAACCCAGGATGGGACAGGGAAGCTAGATCAGACATTCCATTAAAAGGAGTGCCTTACCAGCTATGATTCTCCCCCTCCAAACAGTATGGTCTTTAGAAGTTTTAGAAAGCAAGTCTTTGTTTCTGAAGTAAACATTTTTCTCAAAGACAAGGTTTACCTTTTACAATTAGGTGACTTTCTTAAAAACCAGTGTCACCCTTCACAGTTGTTAATTTAATATGATTAAAAGGAGAGTTTCTTCCATATCTATGTGAAAGGTAGGATAAATTAAATATGTATGTCTGATGTATGTATATATTATACATATGTAATGCATTAAAATATATTTTAAAATGTAAGACTTTGTTCACATTGTAAAGAAACATATAAATATTCACAATATCACTAAATTCTCACTTTCATGTTTCAGAGAAGTCCTAATGGTAGCCCTTGATTAATGATCAAGTAACAAAGAGAAACTTTTATAAACGCTTTCATGCAATCCAGGACTAGACAAAAAGAAAACCAAAAGCTGAAAAGGGGCCCTGCCAGAAAGGTCAGTGGAAGGGTTGACAAACAAGATGTAAACATCTTCCAGTAGGTTTAGAGACACTTTTGCTCTATGGCACTCTGGGAACAAAAGAATTGCAGGGCTGAGAAAGTTCTAGTCTAGGATGGTCACAGCCAGAAGCCTCAGATTGTGATCTCAGTAGGAGGCTATGAGTTATGGTACATTAGTATGCCCTTGAACGTGGAATGAGAAGCACAACTGTGACTGTGGGCATGTAAGTGTGCCACTGGATATGGAGCAGGAGACAGCCACACACAGACCAAAGATATCCCATAGGATCTAGAAGTCCATAATACTCTGAACCTGAGATTGAGGAGGTGGCAGATGAAACTTAACAGAAAGTAGAACTACAGGGAAATAGTAGCCAGCAGCAGGAATCACCCCATAAAGTCCACATCATGAGCAAACAATGCCCAGTTACCCTACACAAAAGGACAAAAGGGGGCAGACATGACCCTGGCACATAGTCTCAGGGCCTGAGAAAACACCAAACGTTATCAAGGAATATAGGTGCAACTAATACGCTGTTAGCAGCATTGTGAACTGATCCAAGCATTCCTGGAAAACAGTTTGGAAGAATTTCCAAAGGGTTACAAAACTGCATTCTCTTTGATCTAGCAATACTACTGCTAGGTCTGAAGCCTAAAGAGATTTTTGAAGAAGAAAAAAAAAATGACCTTTTGTATAAAAATATTTATAGCAGCACTTTTTGTAGTGGCAAAGAATTAGAAATTGGGGGGGATGACTATCAATTGTGGAATGTCTAAATTGGTGAGGGGCGATGATCATCAATTGGGGAATGGCTAAACTGGTGGTAGCAAATGATTATAATGGAATACTATTATACCATAAGGAATAATGAGCAGGCTGATTTCAGAAAAACCTAAAAAGATTTACACAAACTGATGCAAAATTAAGTAAGCATAAGCAGGAGAACATTTTACATAGTTATCAGTTACACAGTTATCAACTGTGAATGACTTAGCTATTCTCAGAAATATAATGATCCAAAGTGATTCCAAAGACTCATGATTAAAAAAAAGCTATCTCCACAGAAAGATCTTATGTAGTCTGAATGCAAGTCAAAGCATTCTATTTTTCACTTTTTTTTCAGTTTTTATTTCTTTGGGTCTATGTCTTCTTTCACAACATGACTAATATAGTAATGTGTTTTGTAAGATTGAAAATGTATAACCTATATCAAATGGCTTACTATCTCAGGAAAGAGAGAAGGAAGGGAAGAAGAAAATATGGAACTTAAAATTTTTTTAAATTAATTTTAAGGGGCAGCCAGGTGGCACAGTGGATAGAGCACCAGCCCTGGAGTCAGGAGGATCGGAGTTCAAATCCAACCTCAGACACTTAATAATTGCCTAGCTGTGTGACCTTGGGCAAGTCACTTAACCCCATTACTTTAAATAAAAAAAATTAATGTTAAAAACTATCTTTACATGAAATTGAGGAAAAAATAAAATATTTTTTTAAAAAAGAAATAATTTAGGTCCAAAGAAACTTAAGAGTCCAACTTCAAAGAAGATAAAACTCCACAACAAAAGCATACAGGGCTTCAGAGACCAAAATGGGTTTGCCAAAGTGATTAAAACATTACCTGTAGGAAATGAAGCAAGAGATGCAAAATATAATTATAAATGAAATCCCAATTAAGAAAGAATAAGAACAACAGTTAGCAACTTAACATAAAAATAGTAAACCTTACTCAAGAAATAGACTCTCTGAAAATTATAGTGAACCAAACAAGTCAATGGCTCAATGAGATAAGAGAAAATATTAGAAAATAATCAAACTGGAGGGCAGAGGAAAACAGAAGAAATTGCAAGATATTTATTATCAAAAACAACTAGCCTGGAAAACAGGCCAAGGAGCAATAAACTAGGAGCCACTAGATTACAAAAGAGCCATGTTCTAAATAAATAAAAAAATACAGCCTGGATGCTATATTTCAAGATATTATATATGAAAATTGCTCAGATCTATTTAGAACCCAAAACCAGAGTAATTAAAATACTATTTTCTCCTAAAGTAAACCTTAAATAAAATGTCCAGAATTGTCATAACTAAAATCCAGAGTTTTCTGGTCAAAGGAAAAAAATATATATTATGAGCAGTTAAAAAGAAAGGGTTGAAGTAGCAACATACAACAGTCAGAATTACCCATGATTTGGCAGGTGTCACTAAAAGGATAAGAAATATTTGATTATGATGTTCCAGGAGACAAAAGATAAAAGCTTATAATCAAAAAATAACTTATCCTGTAAAATCATGTTTAATCCCAAAGAGGAAAAATGGCTCTTTTTGTAAAGAATAAAATTTTATTTATAATTTATATCAGATTGCTTGCTATCTTAGGAAAGAGGGAAGGAATGAAAGGAAGGAGAAAATTTTACAAAAATGAATGTTGAAAACTATATATAGTTGGGGAAAAATTTAAAAATTAAAATAAAGTAAAATTTTATTCATGTTTTGTTTTTATGCCACCTAAATTTTCCCCTGTATCTTTCTCTCTTCTCTCTTTTTCCCACCCAGCAAGCTAGCCCATATAACCAATATTTTTTTTAAGAAATAAAGAGGGAGTGGGGAGGGGGGCAGCTAGGTGGCACAGTGGTTAGAGCACTGGCCCTGGAGTCAGGAGGACCTGAGTTCAAATACAACCTCAGAAACTTAATAATTACCTACCTGTGTGATCTTGGGTAAGTCACTTAACCTCATTGTCTTAAATAAATAAAAAATAAATAAAATGAAGAAATAAAGAGGTCAGTTAGGTGGTGCAGTGAATAGAGCACTGGCCCTGGAGTCAGGAGAACCTGAGTTCTAATATGACCTCAGATGCTTATTACCTTATTAGCTGTTTGACCTTGGACAAATCACTTAACCCCATTGCCATACAAAAAAAAAAATAAAAAAAAACAAAGGGAAAAAAGCAGACAAGAAAAAAAATCAGTAAAGCTAGTCAATACATCAGAAAAAAAAACCAACATGTGCAATATTTCATATCTGTGAACCTCCTATCTTTGCAAAGAGGTGGAGATATAATTTTATCTTTCTTTCCTTTGGGTCCACATTTTGTAATTTGTTATTTGTAATTTTTAACATAAATTTTCTATTGTTTTCTGATTATTTTGAGACAATAATCCTTTAATCATGGAAAAGATAACTTCAAGCATTCCTGATGAAAAGACCAAAGTTAAATAGATATGTTGAAATACAATTAAAGTAAACCAAGAAAGATAAAAACATTTGAGTTAATGGGAGAACCATTAGGTTGATAATGGGAGGGAGGGAGATTCAAGTGCCACTTTAAAATCTTAATGTCTTCAAGGGTCATAAAGGGAGATAAGTCAAATGGGTGAGTCTACTTTGTTTTGATGGTTACAAGGGAGAAAATGGAGGGATCATGAAACACATAAGGGAAGAAAAGAGGAAGAAGGTATGACACTATTTTTCATATTTATGTGAGTGAATAAGTAGGCAAATATAGAAAGAGGTTGACTTTTATCTGAAATGGCCAATTCAACACATTTACATATGATGCCCCATGGAACTCACTCACCAAACATATCACTGTATTGAATAAAAACCTGAGAGATAAAGTTTCCAGGTATTATAAATCAATTTATTAATTAGGTAGTCAATAATCAATCAATTTATGCTCAATGAATAACCAGATGCCAAGAGAGACTCTGAAACACCTAAAATCAAATGTGTCCCCTCTACAGGAAATTCCCTGGATAAATCAAATTCAACCATGATTAATGGGCATTTAAATAAAAGTCTTCAATTCTTCTTGCTGAGAATCCAGTTTGATCCAAAGGCTAAGCAACCTCAAAGCCTCTGGATGGGAGAAATCATTTCTATATGGCCCTCACTGGCTAGGTTTCTCCTTCATGAATTGGGCCATCTCTACACTCCAATGGCAGAGATGGGACATGACCCCAGGTGAAGCTCTGGTGGAGGTTGGCTTTTGTTTACAGAAAATAATTAGCACCCTGGGAATAATAGTAGCCACCCCTTTGGAAACCAAACTTACCAATGTTACACCAGTAACTCATGAGCCCCCATTGGCGTGCTTCACTTCAAATGATCATCCAGATGTCTCAGTTCTTTAGCAAAGGCACTTACTCACAAAGTAAAGGACATTTAGCCCTCAGTTCTTCAGGAAAGATATTGACTCACTAAGTCATAGTAAGAATAGTCATTATGAATCATTTTTGCTAATACTAAAGGCATACTCTCAATATATATATATTATATATGTACAGATAATATATACATATGTATGTATGTATGTATATCCAGAATCTTAAAAAAGTTGAAGAGTGGGCATGTACTAAGTGCAATGGCACATGTATAGGGCAGGTGTCAAACTCAAACAGGGGCTACTAATCTTTATTGATGACCTCTAATTCCCAATAACAGTCACTTGGTGTCACCTATATCCTGGAGGGGAAAATTCACATTGTTCTGTGAAGGTCTTAGCAAAACTCATGTTGCTTTGTGGAGTTCTTATCATAAGTGATAAGGCACAAAGGTACTGGATTTGGAAGGAACCATCCATTTGAGAGCCATTCCCATGTTGGACAAAGACAGAAGTAGCTTTATAGATTCTGCCTTGAAATTATATAAAAATCCTTTCCAATATTCTATTTTGGTGATTCAGTTTTCTAGCTAAGCTCCCCCACCTCCCCAACATGCATACCTGCCTAATTAACAAACTAAGAGAAATATTTATAAATTTGTTTATTAACCTAATTCTGCTTTTACTCTTTCTTGAGGCCAAACTCTGGAGGTTAATAGCTATTTATTATTTTTAAGGCAAACTCTTGGAGGTTGTCAGTTATTGTGCCATGGACACAGATAAGATTAGAGAATTGAGATGCCAGACCCCTTTCTTAAAAGCTGTTATGGATGCCCCCAGGTTATTTTTACCTGGAATTACAACTTTGTAAAGTGGGCATCTGCCCTCTCCCATTTTTTGCTGTAATAATCTTGAACCAATGGCTGTATTGGCTGAGTCCATATTTCTTTAAGCTCACTATGGAAACAAGAGATCCCAGAAGATCTTGCCTGGGTTTCCCCTAAATTGGGCATGAGTCTAAGGTTAATATTACCAGTGTTGGCCAATATGGTGCTAATACCTAAACCAGGAAGAGATAAAACATAGAAAGAAAATTATAGACCTATCTCCCTGATGAATATAGATGCAGAAAAATGATTACAACAAGTTATCACTAGGATAATACATTATGATCAAGTAGGATTTATGCCAGGAATGCAGAGTTGGTTCAATATTAGGAAAACTGTTAGTATAATTAATTATATCAATAACAGACCTAAAAGAAATCATATGATCATATCAATAGATGCTGAAAAAGCTTTTGAGAAAATACAGCACCCATTCCTAATAAAAACACTAGAGAGTGTAGGAATAAATGGACTGTTCCTTAGGATAATAAGCAGTATCTATCTGAAACCATCAACAAGCATTATATGCAATGGGGATAGGCTTGAGGCATTCCTAATAAGATCAGGGGTGAAACAAGGATTCCCACTACTATTCAATATCGTATCAGAAATATTAGCTTCAGCAATAAGAGAAGAAAAAGAAATTGAAGGAATTAGAATTGGGAAGGAAGAGACAAAACTCTCACTCTTTGCAGATCACATGATGGTATACCTAGAGAATTCCCAAAAATTCATCTAAAAAAACTACTAGAAATAATGAGCAACTTTAACAAAGTCACAGGATATAAAATAAACTCTCATAAATCCTCAACACTTCTATATATAACTAGCAAGATAGAGCAGAAAGAGCTAGAAAGAGAAATCCCATTCAAAGTAACCTCACATAATATAAAATACCTGGGAATCTCCTGCCAAGGCAGACCCAAAAACTTTTTGAAAATGATTACAAAACACTTCTCACACAAATAAAATCAGATTTAAATACCTGGGTAAATATCAACTGTTCATGGGTAGGTTGAGCTAATATAATAAAAATGACAATTCTACCAAAACTAATGCCCTACCAATCAAAATTCCAAAAATTACTTTAATGAGTTAGAAAAAGTTGTAAGTAAATTTATATGGAGAAATAAAAAGTCAAGAATTTCCAGGGAGTCAATGAAAAAAAGTGCAAAAGAAGGTGGCTAAGACTTACCAGATCTAAAATTTTATTATAAAGCATCAGTCATCAAAACTGTCTGTATTGCCTAAGAAATAGAAACATGGACCAGTGAAACAGACTAGGTGCATTAGCAGGAAATGATTATTGTAATCAGATGTGTGATAAACCCAAAGAGTCCAGTTATTGGAATAAAACCTCTCTCTTCAATAAAAACTTTTAGGAAAATTGGAAGTTAGTATGGAAGAAACTTAGATTAGACCAACATCTCGTACCCTATTCTAAAATAAGACCCAATTGGATACAGGATTTAGACATAAAAAACAATATTATAAGCAAACTAGAAGAACAAGGAGTAGTCTACCTGTTAGAACTATGAAAAGGGAAGCAGTTTATAATCAAGGAAGAGATGGAGATCATTAAAAACAAACTAGATAATTTTGATTACATTAAATTAAAAAGCTTTTGCACAGACAAAACCACTGTAACCAAGATCAAAAGAAATGTAGGAAATTGGGAAACCATTTTTGCAATAGTATTTCTGACAAAGGACTCATTTCTAAAATATACAGAGAACTGAGTCAAATTTTCAATAAAACAAACCATCCCACAATTGACAAATGGTCAAAGGCAAAGGCATTTTACAGTTGAGGAAATCAAAGTGATCCATAGTCATATGAAAAATTGCTCTAAATCATTACTTATTAGAGAAATGAAAATTAAAGCATCTCTGAGGTACCACCTCACATTTCTTAGACTGGCCAATATGACCAGAAAGGACAATGATCAATGTTGGAAGGGATGTAGGAAATCTGGGACACTAATACATTATTGGTGGAGTTGTGTACTCATTCAGCATTTCTGGAGAGCAATTTGGAATTATGCCCAAAGAGCAACAAAAATGTGCACACTCTTTGATCCAGCAATACCATTACCGGGTCTATACCCTGAAGAGATTATGAAAAAGAGTAAAAAATATTGCTTGTACAAAAATATTCATAGCAACCCTGTTTGTGGTGGCAAAGAATTGGAAATTAAGTGAATATCCTTCAATTGGGGAATTACTTAACAAACTGTGGTATATTTAGGTCATGGAACACTATTGTTCTCTTAGAAACCAGGAGGGATGGGAATTCAGGGAAGCCTGGAAGGATTTGCATGAACGGATGCTGAGTGAGATGAGCAGAACCAGAAAAACATTGTACACCCTAACAGCAACATGGGGGTGATGATCAACCCTGATGGACTTGCTCATCCCATCAGTGCAACAATCAGGGATGATTTAGGGCTGTCTGTGATGGAGAATGCCATCTGTATCCAGAGAGAGAATTGTGCAGTTTGAACAAAGATCAAAGACTATTATCTTCAATTTAGAAAAAAAAATTATCTTATGTAATTTTACCATCTCATACTTTATTTTGCTTCCTTAAGGATATGATTTCTCTCTCATCACATTCAACTGAGATTAATGTATACCATAACTTCTCTGGGGGGGGGGGGAGCAAGAAAAGGGGGAAAAAATTGTAAAACTCAAAATAAAACCTTTCTTAAAAAAAAATTACCAGTGTTGGTACAACTAAAAGATGACCCTACATTATTCTGTTGACTGGTCTAAATTGGACTGATCTAAAAAAACCTAAGCCTAAAAATTAAAGCATCTAATTTGCGATCTCTGGTATGTAGAAGTTTTCTTTTCTCTAGCAAGTTTTTCCCAGTTCCTCCTCTCCCACTCTGCCTTGCTGCCATTCATCCACTTTCTGGAATAGATCTATAGGAAGACCTTTGATTATTACATAAAATCTTAAATTTTTCAAACTGTTTGTAAAACTTTTATGTATTTCCTGACATTTACAGCTTAAAATCCCCAGAAAGATGAGAATGGGGAGACTGAAGTCATTGAATCAGTTCCTTATCTGATAAGTAAGTGTCTAAAGTAGAGGCAAATGATCCCAACTCTTTGAGAAAAAAAGTAAAATATCACTGTCTATATCTATATAGATATATTATAGATATTATATAATATAGATATATCTATAAAGATTATATCTACATAGCTACCATAAATCTGAATTTGACTTGATTTAAGGTAAAATTCATTTGTGAAGAAAAATCACATGATATTTGCAGTTTGGCATTAAGAAATTTATTGACTCTATGGCCCCAAGGATGTTCTAACCCAATTTACTATTCTATTAAGGGTATAATAATGAAACTCATCTTAATGATAGTGAAGATCACATGATTGTAAAATGTTTGGCATAAGGCAAATGCTATATAAATGTTAACTTGTTTCTACTATCTCTTTAATTGGGTGTAATTGCTTCATAACTTTACATGGGTTTTAGATGTGAATAGCATTCAATGCCAATGTTCATGAGACAATTTTCATATAAAGTAATCTGGAGTGAATTTAACTAAATTAAGATCACACATCAGGCAATTAATGAATTTGTTTCAAAGTTTGTTTCATCTCTCAAATGGGACAGGCTATCAGACACACCCCCAAAGAGGTATGTTCAGGACATAATATTTTTTATGGTATTGTTATAAAAATCCTTTTATTGTGAAATTTGGTAAACAACTGCATCAAAGGGCAATTTCTCTTATAATTTAGATGCTGTTTGATTAAGATTAAGAGGGGGCAACTAGGTAGCACAGTGAATGGAGCACCGGCCCTGGTTGGTCTCCTGGACTTGCTCTTCAAGGGGCAGCTGTAGTCCTCCTCCAAAGCCAGCTACTGGATGATCTGGATGGTACAGCATGTTCATTAGCTAGAGAGAGTGCTAGAAAGTTCTTTCAGCTAGAGCAATAACCTTTTGTTTAGGACTGGCAGAAGCTTCTTCCATTTCATTCTCTGAAGTCTGAAATTGTTTGACATTTCCAAGCAGAAGATGGAAAGCACCTCCCCTGTCCTAAAGACAAATTCTTCTTGGCTCAAAATTCCGTTCCCTCCAACTACTTAAAGTTGCCCTAGTGACTAGTTTCAGTTTAGCCATTTTCTCTTCCAAACTCTTCAGTGAATCTTATGTAGATGAAAGGTTAGGGACAAAGATGTAAATTTAGTCCGTGTCCCAAGGCAATTCATTGCTTGGCTGGCCTCTTCTTATGCAATTAGGCATTCAAGCCTTCTCTATTTTGCATCTGAAAGCTTTCTCCTTGATCTTTCAAAGTCTTGGTCTTTTAGCCTTCCCAGAATTTAAGTTTTGGCAGAAATGAAATAAAACTGCCCCCCCCAGACACACACACACACACACACACACACACACACACACACACACACACACTTTGAGAGATGTGTTTACATTAAACTCAAATGAGAAACTGGATCAATGAGGGGTTAAGAGGGAGAGTAGTAAAAGGGAGGGAATAGTCACAAGAAAATAAAAATTTTCAGTAGATGGATCTGAAGAAGGGAAATTTGGGATGGGGGAGGCTACTAATTTTATACTCTAGAGAGTTTTGAAAGAGGGAAAAATTGCATGAGGAAAAATATATATATATTTACATGAATCAGCATTTTTTGTTGTACAAAGAACTGAAACAACTAGAAATCATGGCATATATATATAATGAAATATTATTACATTGCAAGAAATTATGAAACAGAAGGATTCAGAGAAATCTAGGAAGATTTATGTGAACTATTGAAGAATGAAATTGTTGCCGTTTGATTGAGTTTGATTATTGCCTGTGAGGAATCATGATTCAGACCCAGAAATTCAGGTGTGGAAAGAAAATAAAGATTTATTAAAAGAAGTTACAACACATGAAAAAATGATAGAAAAGTTAAAGAAGAGCTTAAAGAGTAGACCACATGGATTGCTGATTGAACTGGTCAGGCCAACTGACCAAGGTTCATCGGGAGTCTGGAAGGTAAAAAGAGGCTAAGCAGCTTCCATGATCTCCTTAAATTCTCCCCGGTCCATGGAAGGGGTGGTGACCTGGGAGTGACCCAAGTCCCGCATTGGAGATTTTGCCTTTTGGGGAGGGGTCTCTTATGGGTAGTTTTAGTGTTGCCAGAAGCTGGCTGCCCCAACAAAAGAGAATGCAATCCAAAGTCAGGTTGAAGGTCAGGCCCTCAGGCTGTGGACTAAAGGATAAAGAAGAAAGATTCCATTAACAATGCAAACAAAAGATTTACAAAGTTTGTCTCCAACTGAAGCCAATACTCCCTAAGCCCCTGGTCTGTTGGCCTGACCAGTTCAATCCATGTGGTCTACTCTTTAAACTCTTCTTTAACTTTTCTATCACTTTTTTATGTGTTGTAACTTCTTTTAATAAATCTTCATCATATTCCCCCCTCAAATTATTAGGGACCCAGATTCTCCTGGGGAATTGGGATGAAGGTCCCTCTTCTGGAAGCTCCTCAAAGCTGAGAAGGGGAGTAGCAGTCTCCCTACCTAACCCAACCTAACCTATTAGGGGCTCATTTGGAGAGGGAATATTCTGCAGACAAAACTTGAAATGAGGTCCAGTTCAAGGGATGTGGGCAATTAGGATCAAATAGTGGCTGATGTTTGGCCAAGGTCGCCAGCTGTAGACCTGTTGCTTGAATCCTAGAGAAGACAAATTTGACAAGGAGTTTAAGTAGGCGATGGCCAAAAAGAAGCAGAACAACAGTTATTATAAGTGGACCAATCAAGAGACCCAGCAAGGATAGTAACCAGGAGCTCCAGGAAGAGCTAGAGGAAGAGCTAGAGGAAATGGAGCTCAAGCTGGAATAGAGATCTTGCATCCAAGTCACTTCTTGCAGTTCCACTATATAGGAGCTGTTAACATACATGCAGCAAGATGTGTTGGCTAGAGCACAAACGCCATCTGAAGATGCAAAATGAGTAGAATTATAGAAAGGAGAAATATCTATTTAATTTTTAATATTAAGAAAATGTTATTTGTGCCTGTCTGATGTATTCTGAGGGCAAGGGCCCTAATCAGATGTGAATTCCCTCCTGTTGTTCAATTCTATTGCAAATTTGGCAAGATAAGAGCAGTTCATCTTTTTTACCCCTCCTCCAGTTTCCAGTCTTTCAGAATGGGTAGCTCACCTCAATCATGTGGAGGGAATGGATCCCCTTTTACCAGCTTTTCCCTTACTTTTCCCTGTTCAGGAAGTGGGTAAGACTATAAAAGTCTGGCCTAAACTCCCCTTGTGGCTGGACTCACTCTGGTCTTAGCCCAGTGGGATGCTTTTCTTTCTGGGTCCCTCAAGTACTCTCACCTCAGCCTTTGTTATTCCTCCTGTCACCCCATCCACCCAGCAGCTTATTGCCTCTCCAGGAAAAAGTTTATTCTGTGAACTTTGCAGCCTGTGAAATAAAAATCCTGAGCTTTTCTAACTCCAGGGCTATCAGTGAGTTTTTCACTTTCAAAAGAACTCCCCCTGTCATTGGAACCAGAACGATAATCTGTACAATACCAAGAACACAATAAAATTGAAAATCTGTTAAATGGGTGGAGGTTCCTGCTCTTGAGATCCTGCCTTTTCCTGGACACTGTGGAATGGCATGTTGAATCTGGGGGATTGAGCACCTTGGGACAGGAAGGACCAGTATGTAGACTGCCTTTGGAAGCTACCTGGTCCAAGATATATAAGACCACTCCCCAAGCACCATCCTCTGTCCAACCTACCATGGAGCGGTATGTAACAGGAAATGCCAGCCCTTTGAGCTCTCTTGCTTCCATTCTCCCATCCAGAAGGATGGGACTTTCTCTGGCTCTCACCTCGGAGTACTTACTGATTTTCTATCTAATATTGGTCAATGTACCTTGTAACAATTTTTTGCCATAATAAAATCCTGAGCAGTTTTAACATCCCAGAGAGTTGTGAATTACTTTGTTTTTTCAGTGGCCTTAAATCTTCTGTCTTCAATCTCTAAATCTTTAATAATCAGCAACAAAACAGCTCTCAAATTTTTAGAACGCTGTTCACTACAAGGGAAAACAAGATTCTGGAGGAGGTGAAGGACTCAGAGCTCAGAGTTTTGGATGTGGTCTGTGTGTGGATTTATTTCATTTGACTATACTTATTTGTTATAAAGGCCATTTAGTTAATTGAAGGTTATCTGGGAGAAAGGGGATAATGGTGATGGTGATTTAAAAAAGAGAGTTTCCTTGGAACATTTGTGAAAAAATTAACAGATGGAGCTTCAGAATAAGATATAGACCAGCAGGACACCTTTGAAAACTAACATGTTGAAGAAAAGAAAGCAATATGTAACTGGTGTGGGAGTTCTTGTGTGATACTCTATTTCCCTTCTTTGTTTCTGGAATTGCTCATTTTGATTATTGTTCACCACTTCAGGATTAACATGAATAATTGCAAAGAATGGAAGGGTCCCTCTCAAGAATTCATTGCAACCAGCTATCACTCTTGTGAGTTAGGCAGGATTCCTGATGAGCAGGAGGGGGGAAAAAAGATGGATAACTACATAAGCAGACTACAAGAGAAAGAAACTACCCATCAGTACCAAAAGACTGAGATAAAGAGGAAAAGAATAGACATATTTCCCTCACACACATGTTCCATGTAAAATATATGTTACATATAATTGCATGTTGATAAGCTGTATATGATTACTTAGAGTTAACAATCTATCTCTCTATATAGAGATAGATTATTCAGCTGTTTACACATACAGTAGATATATAATGTTAAGTATAATAAGATTCTCAAAACTGTATTTCTGGTAAAAAGATTGATTTTTTTTTTTTAGATTTTGCAAGGAAATGGGGTTAAATGACTTGCCCAAGGCCACACAGTTAGGTAATTATTAAGTGTCTGAGGCTAGATTTGAACTCAATTACTCCTGAATCCTGGGACAGTGCTCTATCTACTTCACCACCTAGCTACCCCAAGATTGATTTCTTTAGAGAGTATTCAATCTTGTCAGTTTAAAAAGAAATTAAGACTCCTGGGTATCTTCCCCCTTTTTAATTACAAATTCAGGAGGACAATGATCAAGATACTGGGAGACCTATCCTGCCAGGAAGAGACAACAAGAGATCATGTAGTATTGTACAAGGATGATAGTCTTTGAAAAGCAGTTTGGACAACTTAATATTAAATATTGTGCAACTTGCATTGCTAGGTCTGTGAAGAATATGTGGGTGTGTTTGGCTTCCACAAGGATGTGAAGGGAGATTGTTAGTTTACAATAGAAACACTGGGGTCCACCTGTATTGGTGCCTATGGGCAGGTATGTGAGTTAAGACAAAGACCTAGCCTCTACCTGATCAAAATGTAAGATTAGATCAGATCTGTGTACTTCTCCTTTGCACATCTCAAGGAGATTAATGTTCCCTCTCCTGTGTTCATTAATATAAGGAGCAGGGGGTGGGGGTGGGAATGGATATATGGGGATGAATATCTCAATTACATTGCCCAGCCAATGACTGGCATGAAGGGGGAGGAATTAGCCTTTCAAAGTGCATATAAGACCTAGCATTTCCAGGATTCAGGGCTCCTATCCCCTTGAGAGAATTGCCCCTTTTACTAAGATGTCTTAACAAAAGTCATTTTTAATCACTCTGGACTAAGTATTCATGAGTCATTTATAACAGGCCACAGAGGAGGGCTAATAATTTTCTTTATTCCATGTTTTTTTTTAGTTTTTTGCAAGACAAATAGGGTTAAGTGACTTGCCCAAGGCCACACAGCTAGATAATTATTAAGTGTCTAAAGCCGGATTAGAACTCAGGTACTCCTGATTCCAGGGCCTGTACTCTATCCACTGTGCCACCTAGCCACCCCTATTCTGTGTTTTTGTATAAAACTCAAACTCCCAGTTCAAATGTTGTCATTTTCTTAATGTTCATTTACTATAGTTTAGAGGTAAGATCTCAAGAGAACAAAACTTTAAAATGCCTATATTTTCTGCCATTTTTTTTTTAGTTTTTTTCAAGGCAAATGGGTTTAAGTGGCTTGGCCAAGTCTACACAGCTAGGTAATTATTAAGTGTCTGAGACCAGATTTGAACCCAGGTACTCCTGACTCCAGGGCCGGTGCTTTATCCACTATGCCACCTAGCTGCCCTCTGCCAGTTTTAAAGAAAGATTTTATTTATTTTCAGTGTTACAATTTTTCCCCTATTCTTGCTTCCCTCCCCCCACTCCTCACAGAAGGCAGTTTGTTAGTCTTTATATTGTTTCCATGGTTTACACTGATCTCAGATGAATGTGATGAGAAAGAAATCATATCCTTAAGGAAGAAAAATAAAGTACGAGATAGTAAAATTATATAATAAGGTAACTTTTTTTCCCTAAATTGAAGATTATAGTCTTTGATCTTTGTTCAAACTGCACAATTCTTTCTCTGGATACAGATGGTATTCTCCATTGCAGATAGCCCAAAAGTGTCCCTGATTGTTGCCCTGATGGAATAAGCAAGTCCATCAAGGTTGTTTATCACTCCCATGTTGCTGTTAGGGTGTAAAATATTTTTCTGGTTCTGCTCATCTGACTCAGCATCAGTTCATGCAAATCCTTCCAGATTTCCCTGAATTCCCATCCCTCCTGGTTTCTAATAGAACAATAGCATTCCATGATATACATATACCACAGTTTGTTAAGTAATTCCCCAGTTGAAGGACAGGGCTGCTATGAATATTTTTGTACAAGCGATGTTTTTACCCTTTTTCATAATCTCTTCAGGGTATAGACCCAGTAGTAGTATTGTTGGATCAAAGGGAATGTACATTTTTGTTGCCCTTTGGGCATAATTCCAGATTGCTCTCCAGAAAGGTTGTAGTTCACAGCTCCACCAGCAATGTATCAGTGTCCCAGATTTCCCATATCCCTTCCAACATTGATCACTGTCCTTTCTGTTCATGTTGGCCAGTCTGAGAAATGTGAGGTGGTACCTGAGAGATGCTTAAATTTGCATTTCTCTAATAAATAATGATTTGGAGCAATTTTTTATATGACTATGGATTGCTTTGATTTCCTCAGCTGTAAAATGCCTTTGCATACCCTTTGACCATTTGTCAATTGTGGAATGGCTTGTTTTTTTTGAAATTTGACTCGGTTCTCTGTATATTTAGAAATGAGTCCTTTGTCAGAAATACTAGTTGCAAAAATCGTTTCCCAGTTTATTACATTTCTTTTGATTTTGGTTACAGTGGTTTTGTTTGTGCAAAAGCTTTTTAATTTTGTTTTTAGGTTTTTGCAAGGGTTAAGTGGCTTGCCCAAGGCCACACAGCTAGGTAATTATTAAGTGTCTGAGGCTGGATTTGAACTCAGGTACTGCTGACTCCAAGGTCAGTGCTTTATCTATTGCACCACCTAGCTGCCTCCTAATACCATACAATTTTGATGACTGATGCTTTATAATATAATTTCAGATCTGGTAAAGCTAAGCCACCTTCTTTTGCACTTTTTTTCATTGACTCCCTGGAAATTCTTGACTTTTTATTTCTCCATATAAATTTACTTACAACTTTTTCTAACTCATTAAAGTAAGTTTTTGGAATTTTGATTGGTAGGGCACTAGTTTTGGTAGAATTGTCATTTTTATTATATTAGCTCAACCTATCCATGAACAGTTGATGTTTGCCCAGATATTTAAATCTAATTTTATTTGTGTGAGAAGTGTTTTGTAATTGTTTTCAAAAAGTTTTTGAGTCTGCCTTGGCAGGTAGACTCCCAGGTATTTTCTTTTGTCTGAGGTTACTTTGAATAGGATTTCTCTTTCTGCTGTATCTTGCTAGTCATATATAGAAATGTTGAGGATTTATGAGGGTTTATTTTATATCCTGCTCCTTTGCTAAAGTTGCTCATTATTTCTAGTAGTTTTTCAGATGATTTTTTGGGGATTCTCTAGGCATACCATCATATGATCTGCAAAGAGTGAGAGTTTTGTCTCTTCCTTCCCAGTTCTAATTCCTTCAATTTCTTTTTCTTCTCTTGTTGCTGAAGCTAATATTTCTAATATGATATTAAATAGTAGTGGTGGGCATCCTTGTTTCACCCCTGATCTTATTGGGAATGCCTCAAATCTATATCCATTGCATATAATGCTCGTTGATGGTTTCAGATAGATACTGCTTATTATTCTAAGGAACAAACCATTTATTCCTACATTTTCTAGTGTTTTTGTAATAGGAATGGGTGCTGTATTTTGTCAAAAGCTTTTTTAGCATCTATTGATATAGCCATATGATTTCTGATAGGTATGTTATTGATATAATTAAGTGTACTAACAGTTTTCCTAATATTGAACCAACCCTGCATTCCTAGGATAAATCCTACTTGATCATAATGTATTATCTTAGTGTTAACTTGTTGTAATTGTTTTGCTAAGATTTTATTTAAGATTTTTTCATTTTATATCCATCCGGAAGATAGGTCTATAATTTTCTTTCTATGTTTAACTCCTCCTGCTTTAGGTATCAGCACCATATTGGTGTCATAGAAAGAGTTAGGCAGAGTTCTGTCTTCATCTATTTTTCCAAAGAGTTTATATAGAATTGGAATCAATTGTTCCTTAAATGTCTGATAGAATTCACTTGTGAATCCATCTGGCCCTGGAGATTTTTTCTTAGGAGTTAAATAATGGCTTGTTAAATTTCTTTTTCTGAGATAGGGTTATTTAGGTTTTTAATTTCCTCTTCATTTAATCTGGGCAACATATTTTTGTAAATATACATTTATTTCACTTAGATTGTCAATCATTGGCATACAGTTAGGCAAAATAATTCTGAATTATTACTTTAATTTCCTCCTCATTGGTGATGAGTTCACCTTTTTCATTTATGGTACTAGTAATTTGGTTTTCTTCTTTCTTTTTTTAAATCAAATTGACCAGAGGTTTATCAATTTTATTGTTTTTTCATAAAACCAGTTCTTGGTTTTATTTATTAGTTCAATAGTTTTCTTGCTTTCTAGTTTATTAATTTTCCTTTAAATTTTAGAATTTCTAATTTGATATTTAATTGGGAGTTTCTAACTTGTTCTTTCTCTAATTTTTTTACTTTCATTTTTAGTTCATTGATTTCTTCTTTCTCTAATTTATTCATGTCAGCATTTAATGACATAACATATCCCCTGACAGCTGCTTTTAGTGTATCCCATATGTTTTGGTATGTTGTATCATTATTATCACTATCTAGGATGAAATAATTAATTTTCTATAATTTATTGCTTGATCCACTCATTCTTTAAAATGACATTATTTAGTTTCCAATTAGTTCTGGGTCTGTATCTTCCTGGCCTAGTATTGCATGTGATTTTTATTGTATTATGATCTGAAAAAGATTTATTCAATATTTCTGCCTTTCTGCAGTTGATCATTAAACCTGATCATTAGGTTTTTATGTCCTAATACATGGTCAATTTTTGTGTAAGTGCCATGTACTGCAGAGAAAAAAGTATATTCCTTTCTATTCCCATTCAATTCCCTCCATAGGTCTATCATATCTAGGTTTTCTAACAATGTCTTTACCTCCTTAACTTCTTTTTTGTTTATTTTATGATTAGATTTATCTAAATCTTAGAGTGGGAGGTTGAGGTCTCCCACTAGGAGAATTTTGCTGTCTATGTCTTCCTGTAGCTCTTTCAACTTCTCCTCTAAGAATCTGGATATTGTACCATTGAGTGCAAACCTATTGAGTATTGAAATTACTTTATTGTCTATGGTACTTTTTAGGAGGATATAGTTTCCTTTCTTATGTCTTTTAACGCTATCTATTTTTGCAGCTGTTTTGTCTGAGATAAGGATTGCTACCCCTGCTTTTTTTTCACTTCAGCTGAAGCAAAATATATTTTGCTTCTACCTTTTACCTTTACTCTATATGCATTTCTCTGCTTCAAATGAGTTTCTTGTAAGCAGCATATTGTAGGATTCTGGTTTTTAATCCAGTCTGCTATTCTCTTACATTTTAAGGGAGAGTTCATTCCATTCATATTCAAAGTTATAATTACTAACTCTTTATTGACCTCCATGCTATATTTCTTCTGTCTGTATTTTTCTCCTATTTTCACTTTATTTATATTCCCCAGTGTTTTGGTTTTGAATACTGCCACCTTCAGTGTATTTGCCCTCTTATATCAATCCCCCCCTTTCTTGCCCCTTTCCCTTTTCCCCTTTTCCCTTCCCTTCCTTCTGTTAGTTCCCCTTTTTCTCCCCATCCCCATCCCTGTCCGGGGTCTTCTTCCCCGGACCCCCGAGTGAGCTCCTCAGTGGGCACTGCTTCAGGCGTCCCTGGTTTTTCCCTCCCCCGGGGATCAGCGAGGAGGGACTCAGGCAGACACGTCTTCAGGAGGCATATGTTTTATTAGGTGCAGAGGGATTCCCCCGAATAGCTCAGGGCGCTGGATAATATAGGGAGTTATTTCCGGGCTGCCACCCCGATCCGCCCCGAGGGCGGAACCTACCACCCGGTTGGAGCAAGCGACACAGGCCAACCAGGCGAAGCCACTGCTCCCCTTAAGGAGCCGTGTCTTCTCTGGGTTGGTCTGACCTCACTCCCGGGGAGGTCCTATCCACCTAGGCGGTCAGGGCCGACCCCCGACACATCCCCCCTCCACTTTTTGACTTTTAATGCTTGAAAGGTAAGATATGCTTCTTAACATGATTAAGTATGTCTAAGTTAACTTTAAGACAAGTCTGATGAGATGAAGATTCAGGTGGTTCTCATCTCCTCCCTTCTTCCCCTCAATTACAATAGGTCTTTTGTACCTCTTGATGTAATGAGATTTACCCCATTCAGTCTCCCTCTATAACCTCCCTTCTCCTTACTCTCCCCCTTTTTAAGGAGGTGTTGTTTTTAAATCATTCTATCTGAGTCACAGAAAAGTTATGAGTGTCCATCACTTCTGGCTATGTATATTCTCTCTAATAGAGTTACAATTCTCAAGAGTTATGAGACTCTTGCTCCCAAGGGGGTATATAGCCAGTTTCATCTTATTGGATAGCAGCTTTTGGGTTTTTTTTAAACCTTTTCATGTATCTCTTGAGCCTCCTGTTTGATGTCCAAATTTTCCATTTAACTCTGGTCTTTTTATCATGAAATCTTGGAAGTTTCCCATTTCATTAAATGTCTATCTTTTCCCCTGGAAGAGAAGGCTCAGCTTTGCCAGGTAGTGGATTTTTGGCTGCATTCCAAGCTCCCTTGCCCTTCGGAATATCTCATTCCAGGCCCTTCAATCCCTTAATGTTGCTGCTTCCAGGTCCTGAGTAATCCTTACTGTGGCTCCTTGGTATTTAAATTTTTTCTTTCTGGCTACTTACATGATTTTTTCTTTTATCTGATAGTTCCGGAATTTGGTTACAACATCCCTCGGTGTTTTCCCCTCTTTCCGGAGGGGATCAATGTAGTCTTTCAATAACTATTTTGCCTCTGGTTCCATGATATCAAGGTAATTTTCCATCATTAAATCCTATAATATTAAGTCCAGGCTTTTTTTCTCTTCAATGTTTTCACGAAGTCTGCCATTTTGTTTTAACCCTATACTTTTAAGGTTTTTACAGGTTTAGGTTTCACAGTGTTTATTTCTGCTAGATATACCTACAGATACTGTTGTTGGTAGTTGTACATTTTTTCTACTGGTTATAAACTAAGTTATAATTAAAGTAATTATCATCAGTGGAAAAGTACAAAAGTCAGAAATGTAATTATCACCACATTATCAACAGCAATTGCATGTAAGATGTATATTATGTGGACAAGCTAAAATAGTATTGTCATAGGTGGCATCATAAAGATGAGAGCTCTGGAAAGTGAAAAACTCTCAGACTAGCCCTGAAGTTGAAATGTTCAGGATTTTTATTTTATAAGCCTGCAAAACTTCACAGATTAAACTTTTTCCTCAATAAAGCTGCTTGAGGACAGGGTGAGTAACAAAGGTCTAGGTGAGAGTACCTGAAGGAAAGTGAGAAAGGAAAACAGTCATAAAAGCTGTCTGGGCTTAGATTCCAGTAGTCTGACCAGGAGGGGAGTTTAGGCCAGACTTTTATGGTCTTGCCCACTTCCTGTGCAGGGAACAGTCAGATAAAAGGGGGTACCACCCCCTCTACATGACTGAGGTCAGGTACCCATTCTGAAAGGCTCAAGAGTCTGGAGGAGGGGTAAAGGGATGAGCTGAGGTTGCTCTTATCTAGGTGAATTTACATTAACAATGAAGTGACCTTTAGTAGCGGTAGGAGCCACTCCACCGGCAGAACCCTGCTGCTTGGAGATCGAGAATGGTGTTGGAGAGGGTGGTCTGCATCTGGCCCGCATCTGGCCCGCATCGTGAAGGTGCAGCTCCCCGCCTACCTCAAACGGCTCCCCGTCCTGGAGAGCATTACCGGCTTCCCCCGGCTTGCAGTTTCAGAATGGTTTCGCTTATTACAGTTCCTGGGTATACTTGCACTACTAGGCTACCTTGCAATTCGTCCATTCCTCCCCAAGAAGAAGCAACAGAAAGATAGCTTGATTAATCTCAAGATTCAGAAGGAAACTCCAAAAGTAGTGAATGAAATAAACATTGAAGATTTGTGTCTTACTGAAGCTTCTTACTGCAGGTGTTGGCGTTCTAAGACGTTTCTTGCCTGTGATGGGTCACATAATAAACACAATGAATTAACAGGAGATAATGTGGGTCCACTAATACTGAAGAAGAAAGAAGAGTGTTGCTTTAGATGCTTTTGTTTCTGTGGTATAAAATTGTATTACATTGTGTTTTTCAATTATTTGTGTCTACAGATGCCTTTGAATGGCATAAATGATATCTAAAGTAGTCTTAATGAATGTTGTTGATTTAATCATTTTTTCTGCCTTTTAGTTTTCTTACTACACTACTGTTTTGTATTTGATACTTTGTATATTCAGAAGAATTATATTGATGTAGAGCTTAAAAACTGAACAAGTCTTTGTATTATGAAATAATAGGTTCCTTTATGTTTCAGCAATAAATTTATAGTCCTGATCTTGATTTTGAACTGTTAGATTATTAGCCTAAGATTTCTGTAATACTCCTAAAAATCTCTGTGATGACTTGTATATGATTATGGTAGTGTTTTCAACATTTACATAACTCCTTTTATTTTTTGCAGTATAAAAATACATTTTTTTCCAAACATTTCTGTGCTTTACTTAAAATTATTTTTCTTCAGCCTTGTTAACTTGATTAAGACCTATTATCTTAATAAGAATCAGGGAAGAACTCTGGGACTTTTTGTGGGTAAACATTAACAAATCTACAATTATAATTCAAGAGCTCAGAAAAATGATTCAATTCTAAAGAATTTGATAAAGTCAAGATAGTTTTAAAAATCATTATTTTATTGAGTAAATTACAAAAAAGGAACTATAACTTTTATTTCTACGTACTTTGAGTTATTTCTCATTTTAAAAGAGTCTCTGGCAGTAAATGATGTTCAATACAAAAAAAAAACAACAACAAAAAAACAACAACGAAGTGACCTTTAACAAAAGGAGGGAATTCACATCTGATTAGGGCCCATACCCTCAGAAAACAGCAGACAGGCACAAATAACAATTTCTTAATATTACAAACTAGACAGATATTTCTTTTACAATTATATATATATGACTACTTTCTCAAGATAGCTGTCTGACTGGCTATTAAGGATGGGAAAAAGAGAAGAGAGAGCCAATCCTGGCTGTCATCCCTATTGCAACCTAATTTGTTGCTTTAGTGCCTATTTTATTTCTGTGCTATTTGACATTCACACAGCTCTAGTTTCATCCAATTAGTCTGAGGGTTTGAAATTGGGAGAGATAAGCCAACCCATGGACATAGATGACATTTCAAACAAACTGTGAGTTATAAAACTGGGAAACATGCTCAACAAAGATGGCTGTCAGTGTCATAGAGGAAGTACTGAACAGAAATTACTTATTTATGTGAGCTTCAAATTCTCTTTGCAGATAATGTGGTAATAATTGTAATTACCCCAAGAACACTGCATAGCATCCTCAGTGAAATCCATTATTATTCAAGAGAGATTACTTTAGCCACTCACACTGAAAAGACAAGATGGATGAGAATTATATTTTTCCAAATGATAACATATTGCTGGATAGACATCCTATGAGTTAATCCATCAGCAGATAGATCTTGACACATAGACACCATGGATAATGCACTAGGTCTCAACTGAAAGGGATCTTTAGAGGAAAGTCAAAATATTATATAAAATCCAGTTTGAAAAGTGAATACTATCAGTGGCCCATGATTATAAACAGTCCAGAGTGTTTAAAATGGCTTTTATTAATGTATCTTTACAAAGAACCTCCTTTCTTAAGGAAAGAGGGCCTCAAATTACTACAATCTCAAATCTTATAATTTAATTGATACATTCACTCCCATACATTTTCCCTGCCCTACACAGTGAACAGTAAATTCCTTGAGCAGGTGCAGAACCTAGGTCAACCCCTGACTAGTTGCAAAGTTATTTCTTTAATCACCTTTCCTTTTGTCTAATTCTCCCCTTCCTGTAAACAAGCTTATATCTTTTAAAAGACTTATACAAGGTGGCTCAGTGGACAGAGCACCATCAACCCTGTAGTCAGGAGGACTTGAGTTCAAATGTGACCTCAGACAATTATTGTCTAGCTGTGTGACCTTGGGCAAGTCACTTAATCCCATTGCCTTAAATAAATAAAAATTTTTTTTAAATAAATAAAAATTAAAAAAAAAAAGCTTACACAAAGACCAGACATCTTGGCTTTTGTGATGTGAGATTCTGGCAATATCCTTTCATCTTAGTGGAAAACAAAACATTTGATTTTTTCCTATAATGTCACACATACATGTCACATACACAGAGAAAATGTTTTAATCTTTTGAAACATCTCCATTCTGTGAGAGTTGTGATCTCCATTTCCTTTTTTTTTTTTGGCAAGGCAGTGGGGTTAAGTGACTTGCCCAAGATCATACAAGCAAGGTAATTATTGTCTGAGTTCAGGTTTAAACTCAGGTCCTCCTGACGACTCCAGGGATGGTATTCTATCTACTGCACCACCTAGCTGCCCCTGATCTCCACTTCCTAAGCCACATTGGACTTTTGGTCACGCCCTTTGAGGCAGAAGGCAGCACACAAAAATGTATAGAATGCCACTCATGCATTAAGCAATAAATGCTGTTTTAGCTGTTTCTTGGGGACTGCCCCAGCAGGTGCATTGGAGAATACCTGGAGCTAGTTCTAGTGTTAAACCACTCCTTAAGCACCACCCTTGTCCTATCCCCCATGGAAATACATAAGCAAAACCCACTGGAGTAGGCTGCTTCTCTCTTCCTCTCTCTAGGCAAGACCTATATGGTCTGAACATGCTGCTTGAACATTTGATCCCAGCCCCATGTGACTGGATCTGTGTTGATCTAAGCTTTTCTTTCCTTTTTTCCTTCTCAAGCACTTTAGCTTTTTTTTTTAACCTTAACTTCTGCTAATCAGTCTGTTCTTTAAGGAACTCAATATTTTGCTGCTTCTCTAAAGAACTTTCTGTGAACTTTTGGTAGTGACTTGTACATTGAGCAACCTGTGAATTAAAATGTAAGCCTATTACCTTCCTGAGTCAGAATTGGTGAGTTTTTCACCCCAAATGAAGCTAAACTTTAAGTCCCTTTCCTGAATCTCATTTCCTCCTTATTGAGTCCCACTTCTGGACTCCTTTCTTTCCTAGGTGAGCACTGGAGAGGCAGGAGACAAGGATGACAAAGGAGACAAGTACTCCACCAAGATTTCCAAGTGCTCCATTTATTCACCAAAACACCAGTACCTAAATACCTCTCCACTCCCACTCCCATGGCACTTAGCAAGACATGACTGGTGTTCAAGGACACCAGGTGAAGATAATTCACAATACTCCCATATACAATGGTTTCCAACACCTCCTATCTTTAATACCCTCAAACTCTACAGTGGCTGAGTTCATTTACTCCTAAAAGGAATGTGGATCTAACTCTATCATCTAATCATCTGACATACTATAGCTAGGTTCCCTAAATATTTTTATTATGAAAAATTCTCATTAATTGGAATCAATGGCAAGGGGAATTGGAAGGAATCATCTCACCAATATCTGTCTCTGTAGAGAGGTCAGTGAAGGTTCCAAGGTCAAAAGCCATTTCATTCATTTCACAAGATCTGGTGCCTCCTACCTTCCTGGAGTACTATGCCCCCATCTACCAGTAGGATCCTGACTCGAGAATCACATTCAACTTTTTATCATCACCTAATAATGTTCCCAGGTTCAAGGTTCAAGGTCCAAAATTAATCAGATCAAGCAATTACCTGTCAAGCTGGAAGTAAAGACTCATGGTCCAAGTTGTATTTCTAGGATGTTTTTCCTATAAAGCAATCATTCTATTTTAAAACATCCCACTTAAAAGACTTGAGGCACCTTCTTTTATAATAAAATATCTCTGTACTGCCCAGCTTTTGTCACCTTAAAGAGTAGAACTTTATAGAGGTAAAAGGAAAAATTTGGCCAAGCAGAATGACATTTTTGCTCACCTGTGTACATGAGGTCTACCAGGAGAACATGAGCTCCTTGATGACAAGAACTGCTTCCATTTAGTCTTTGAATCCTCAGCACTGAGAACAATGGCTGGCACAGGGTGCTTAAAGAGGTGGGAAGGGCTACCTTACTACCTTTTATATTTTAAAAATGTTGCATTGATGTCTTTTTAAGACCTGTCATTTTAAACACCCCTCGCCCAACTAGTTCCTTCCCTAGGGACAAAAACAAGCAAAATTTCCTACTGACTTCATCTGACAATGTATATACAATTTTAACCTGTCCCTCACTACACCATGTATGTCATTATCAGTATGCCTGGACCTCTGCTGGGTAAAGATTAAAAGTACAAGAAAAAGACTTTCAGTAAATTGGGTGGATTCTTTTTTTTTTAGGTTTTTTTTTTTTGCAAGGCAAATGGGGTTAAGTGGCTTGCCCAAGACCACACAGCTAGGTAATTATTAAGTGTCTGAGACCGGATTTGAACCCAAGTACTACTGACTCCAAGGCTGGTGCTTTATCCACTATACCACCTAGCTGCCCCTGGGTGGATTCTTTGTGGAAGAATTATCAAGGTGTATGGTCGGAAGACATGCCTTTATTTGCACCTTTGGAAAGAGTAATTACACTACTGGTATTCACTTTTATAATGTGTGTGTGTGTGTGTGTGTGTGTGTGTGTGTGTGTGTGTGTGTGTGTGTGTATGTATCGTGGGGTCACCGGGAATGATGCTGATGCCTACAGTCAATGGCTCCCAGGTCTGGAGGCACATCTGGCACATCTCATCTCTTCCCACTGTTCCAGGTGATTCTCCTGGGAGCTTTCCTGACTACATTAATCCCATAGTAGCAGGGGACAGAGCAGACAGATACAATAAAATGTAAAGTAAACTTTATTATCCTTAAACCACAAAATAGATTTCTTTGGTTGTACAAATGTCACTAGTTACAGTCTTGATGCTAGCTTCCCTGGCGTGTGACACGCCCAGTACCAGGTTTTTATTTGGGGAGGTGAGGGGTAGAGTAGGGGAAGACACATGTTAGTTACTGAAGCTGAGCCAAGGGGCTCCCAACAGTTTTGAGTTAAAATGCTAAAACCAAGTTAGAAAAAGTTCCCAGGGATGAGGGGAATGGGGAGGGAGAGCAATGAACGATTGATTTGTGATAAATGCCTGCCCCACCACCACTCCCAATCAAAGGGAAACCAAACTCCCATTAAAATGATCCAGTTTTATGGGAATAGGAGGTCACCATTGATTCAGCTCAAAGGAACAGCCACAGCCAGGGAAGAGAATCCAGAAAGGTCTGAGGCTGGGGGCTGAACCTGCTCATCCCTACCCCAGGGATCAAACATGGAGCCCATAGTAGCAACCACTGTGACCCTACCACTGGCTGATTCCCTTATACATCAGGTCAAACACTGAGGAAGGGGCCAGCACTGTGTGGCTGGTGTCAGGGACAGACTTGCTCTCATTCCCTAGACACAATTTACAAACTTCCCAACATCTATAAGTTCCTTCAGTGGGGATGGGGGAAGAAAGTGTGCCTGGAGAATCTAGAAGAGCATAGGATCTAGATCCTTTTCTTCCCTCACTCCAGCAGAATTTATGGAGCCAAGAGGTCCCTGCCACAACCCTCAAACTTCTTGAGGTTTGAGGAGGGCATGGGTTTGGGTTCCTCTCCCCTTCTGGAGGGCCTAAGAGGACAGAGTCCAGGGCCCTCCCTAATCCTTCTTCCCTTTAGGGGACTTAGGAGGGCACAGGGTCTAGGCCTCGCCGTTCATGCCGAAGTTTCCGACGGGTGCTGCAGAGAGTTACTTCCTCCAGGGCTGTAGGACTGGGTCCGGAGGGGCCCAGCAACACTTGCTCTACCTCTCCATCTTCTTCCTGAAGGCCTGAGGAGGAAGTGTGGATTAAGGCAGGTCTGTACAATCCCATAGCCTTTTGGATGGTGGTGGCAGGGAAGATCCAGTAGCATGAAGGATAAGAGAATCTGTTTTACCCCTTTCCTTCAAACCCCACCCTCCTCCCTGGGCTCACCAGGACTGAGGCTGTCCTCCAGATATCTCAGCTCCTCTGGTAAATCTGGAGACTGAAATAAACAGAAAATAAGGCAGGGTTGGAGGAAGAGCTAATAAGGAGTTAAGACTAAATACTTCTATTTTGGAAAACTATTTTGGGTAGGCCCTCTTCAGTCCAGGGCTCCAGGTAATTATTTTGATTTCCAGCACCCCCCCCCCCCAAATACTGATTCTGTTCCATATCCTAAGAGGAAGGACATACTACCATTAGAACCTGTGTTCACTTTTGTCAGATCCCAGTCCAATACAAAGGGAGAAAGGATGAATGAGAATCTGCTTGTTTTCAGGGAGAAGACACTAGTATCAAGTCATGACTATGAGAGTAGCAGAGGGCTGGGAGTTCACATGAATCAACAAACCACCATGAAAGTGGTTGTCAAAGTATCTAATAAATACTAGTCTTTGCTAAGATAAAAAGATGAAATGGCCAGGGGAATAATTCCAAAAAATGTTCAAAAGTTGAATGGGCTACTTGAGAGATGATGGGTTTCTTCTCCTTGCAGATCTTCAAGCTGATGCTGACTGACCACTTCTAGCATTTGGGCTTGGGTTAGTTGGTAGCTAGTCCTTTCTAACTCAGGTTCTGTGATTCTGAGATGTAATAGTTTCCTTTCGTGGAATGTGCTGGACTTTTTGCAGAATATATTTATAACTTCACAGAAGCTTAAGAGGGATTCACAGATGAATGACATTAAGCTCAAAACCACATGCTTCTGGACTCAGGAAGTCTAGAGAGGTACAGAGACAGCAGGTAGCCTTAAAAAACAAACAAACCCTGATCTTTTAACTCTCTTGCAACTCTCATTTTGAAAATGTCTTTTATTGTATTTTTTCAGGTTTAAATGCTTTCCCTTTAACCCCTCCTCCTCCCCATCCCCTTTCCTATGCCTTTCACTGAGAAAGCAAGAAAATAAATCCCTATATTGGCTAGGTTTTTTAAAAATAGTTTGTTCTCTAAATTTGTGTTCTCTAAATTATTGAGTAGAGATTCTAAATATTTCAAAGTGGTTTGTCTTCACAGTTCTACTGTTGTTGCATAACTTGTTCTGATACTGATCACTTCTTTCTGTATCAGTTCATGTGGGTCTTTCTAGGTTTCTCTGAAATCATCCCCTTCATTATTATAGCACAATACTATTTTACTACTCTTGAATTCCTTTAAAATTTTATCACTTTAAGTACAAAGTTTATTTTATGTAAACCTTGTCAGTTTCACTGAACATCTAGAATTAGGTTATTTCTTTCCAATTCCAAATTATATCACTGCCACTTCCTCACAAACTACTAAATGGTGTAAGAGGACAGAACTGAATCTTCTGGACCTGAGAGTTTGAAAAATCCAAATTCAAATCCATTCTCAGACACTACAAGCTTTGTCACTTAAGTTCTCTGCCTGTAATCTGTAATAACTTCACTACAGAATTTTTTGTGAAGATAAAAGTGAGTCAATATTTGTAAAGCATTTTGCAAACCTTAAAGGATTACATGCTGGTTATTATTATTATTATTGCTGTTATAGTACATCAAACACTATGAAATGTGGTCACATGGTCATCACCGCTAAGAATAGATTATAATTAAAATGGAGATAGATCTGCTCCTTTATTTACTAGTCTCTTTTCCTTCCAGTTTCACCTAAAATGTTTTTAGGAGAAACTAGCTTAACTGCTCTTCTTTCCCCAAGGTTCTTTGGTCAAGTAATATTGCCTGTCAGTTTCTCTTCTCTGCCATATTGCTTTGTCATCTGAACTAGTGGTACCCTGAGTTACCATATCTGGCAGCTTGGTGTTTGGAGTTAATTTTTTTTAGCCTCCTTGTTTGCTTCTTCCTTAGTTAGATTCAATATGTGGCATTCAGAGTTCAAGTTTTAGGGCAGCTAGGTGGTGCAGGGGATAGAACACTGGCCCTGGAGTCAGAAGGACTTGACTTCAAAGCCGACCTCAGACGTTTAATTGCCTAGCTGTAAGACCTTGGGCAAGTCACTTAACCCCACTGCCTTGCAAAACCAGAATTCAAGTTTTACTTTTATCACTTTCTCAGTTTTGGGAGTTGACATGTTTAAGCAAGGCTAGAGCAATAGTAGACTGAAGACATACATAGAACTAACTTTCATGTGGTTAATGTTATTTCCTGTCCTTTAAGAGAACTGTGTGTGAGAGATAATTTTTTGGTGCTTGTTTCCTTCAGTAATTTTTAACTCTTCTTAAAGAAAACATTCATGATGTATAAGTGAAAATCTGGGTAGTTAATTAAGACTTTGACCATTTAATTTCTTGATCTTGAATGGGTACTTTCCAACAATTTTTGTCTTACTCCAGGCCATTTTTTAGTAAATTTACTACATATCAATATACTGACTACTGAACACTAACTATTATTGACTAGTTTGAAGGCTCTTATCAATTTAAGCAGATATCATAAGCTGGCAATTTTTTGGTAATACCCATCATGATTAACCTAGTTGAACAAAAGTTCCATGATGTTTATTATTGCCATTCAGTTCACAATGAAACCAACTCTGCCAATTAACAGAAGCATCATGGCTTAATAGAAAAACATTAGATTTGGAGGAACTAAGTTCAAACCCAACTGTCACTTCCTGAATGACCTTGGGTAAAATGGTTAACTTCCCTGGATTTAGGTTCCTTATGAGAGACCTATAATCTGATGGATGTTAGGGTCTCTTTGAGCTCTAAATCTATGATTTCATGAATTCCTTTATTACTCTTTCCAAGGAGGACCTTTGAGCTACCCTTCCATTTAGCTCCAACTTCTTTGCCTTCTGATTTTAGTTACAGCAAGAATCTGTATATATGGGCATGGTTTAGAGTTAAGTTACTTCAGCAATCTTATATCAACATCTTACACAGAATTTGAACAGATATCCTGAGAACCCTGACTCTTGTCCAGTTCTCTACCTTTTCCATTACCCTACCACTGGCACCATGGCATGAGCATGGGATGAGCAGAACTCAGTTCCTCTCTGTATTTATCTGTTTCCAAATAGCCCTTCTGCTGCTAATGAGTAGCTCCATTCTCAGCTAGGCTGGTACACAGGCAAAAAAACTTAAGTTTAGGTGTGGCTAGGTGGCCCAGTAGATAAAGCACCAGCCCTGGAGTCAGGAGTGCCTGGGTTCAAGGTCTCAGACACTTAGTAATTACCTAGCTGTGTGGCCTTGGGCAAGCCACTTTAACCCCATTTGCCTTGCAAAAACCTAAAAAAAACAAAACAAAACAAAAAAACCCCTTAAGTTCATCACCAGAACCATTTTCAAAGTCCTCTGACTACTCAGAAAAGCCCTTCAGAATTTGTATTTTGACTGTCAGGCTTTGAGAATCCAAAGTAGCCTCCATAATGTGTGATACTGGAGCTTCTGTGAAGGGATCAACCAATTATGTATTTTTTAAAAAGACACAAAATAAAACTGAACATGAATACATGCAGTTAAGTGGCACAGTGGATAGAGTGCTCAAGAAGACTCAACTTCCTGAGCTTTAATCTGACCTTAGGCACTTACTAACTGGGTGATCTGGGCAAGTCATTTAATCCTGTTTGCCTCAGTTTCCTCATCAGTTAAAATGATCTAGAAGAAAATGGCAAACCACTCTAGTTATCTCTGAATATAATATAGACCAGAAAGAAGACTGATGACCCAATTCTTACTTTTGTTTCTTCTAACCCTACCAGGATAATATGAAATGATTAGGTTTTTTTTTAAAACAAATATGAGTCAGTTTTATTGCAATTTAGAAATTCAAAGGGCAATTAGGATATATTTTGTAAACTCGTTTGACAAAAAAGGATTTGGAGATTATCATCAATTATAGTAGAATCAAAGATTTTTGAGCTGCAAAGGACCTTATAGACATCAGGGAATCAACCCCTTCATTTTACAAATGAGAAAAATGAGACCCAGAGAAATTAAATGACTTGCTCTAAAGCAGAATTTAAAGGCTTTTCTTTTTGACCAAACACTTAAACATTCTAGCTACTCTATTTTTTAAATTTATTTTTATTTATTTACACATTACTAAAATAGTCTTGTAGGAGTAAACATAATCCTCCCCCTCCCCCCCAAAATAAAAAAATCTTATGAAAAAAGTGAGAGAAAAAGGAGAAAAAAAGTTGTACTTCAGTCTGTGATGTGTTCCATCAGCTATGTCTCTGGGATGAATTGTATTTTTTTTTTAATCATACATCCATCAGAGAAACAGCTCTCATATTTTTTTTCCCACAGCTGCTATTGCTAATTGTGTTTCCCTCCATCCATTCCTTCCCACTCCCATTTGAATGATTAATTTCAAGGTAAGTTAAGGAGCTCACCTAGGCACTCTCAAGTTCAAACCACTGAGTTCTAACCCAGGGGTAATGAAAGAACTTACAAGCAGAACTGTTGAGTTGTTTTAAATAACAGTTGAAAGCATTTTAAAGAAGAGAGATAATTAGCTATTAACTACATATTTTAAAAGGAAAAATCAGATTGATTCTTCAAACTATTTAACTGGATGAAACTGACTTAAATTTGTTTTTGTTTTTGCAAGGCAGTGGGGTTAAGTGACTTGCCCTGGGTCTCACAGCTAGGTAATTATAAAGTATTAGAGGCTGGATTTGAACTTGGACCCTCCTGACTCCAGGGTCGGTGCTCTATCCACTGTACCACCTAGCTGCTCCCACTTCTTGTCCCACAAGGCAAGTGCAATATTATGAAGCCTTAAGAGAAGTAGACTATCCAGAATGAGGCAAGTGGTAATACTACTGTCCTGGTTAGATCATATCTGTAGCTGTGGGAACCATATTTTAGAAAGGATACTAACCAGCTAAAACCTGGCCAATGGGCAACCATGGGGAGCTAAGTCATATGACATTGAAGAAACTGAAAACTGAGGTCTTACCTTGAGAAGCCTTGTTGGGATGGGGGGAGGAAGGAGAAAAGGGAAAGATGATAGCTGCTTTTGGGGGTTTGTAGAACTTTTATATATTAGAAATTAGAATATGGGAGAACCAAGATCATCAGGCAAAAATTACAGGAAGGCAGGTATTAGCTCAATATTAATATCAATTCCTTTAACAACCAGACCATCCCAAGTTCCCTGTCATTTGAAATCCTCAAATAAAATCTGAATGACTACTCATCCGGGGTGTTAGCCTTTCTTGTAGGAGGTGTGCCCTGAATTCCAAGCCCAAATGGGCACATAGCAGGCTTAAAGCACAAAATTCAAGGCTGAGGATACAGTCATTAAAGACCTGGATTTCTAGAAATCATACTCAGATATTGATATTCATTTCAGGCAGCAGGTTTTTTGGTGAAAATTGTTGCACCTTTCTTCCATTTTTTGCTCACCTCAACCTCAGATTTCTCTCTGTTAAATAATATTCCTTTAACAACCAGACCATCCCAAGTTCCCTGTCATTTGAGATCCTCAAATAAAATCTGAATGACTACTCGTCTGGGGTGTTAGCCTTTCTTGTAGGAGGTGTGCCCTGAATTCCAAGCCCAAATGGGCACATAGCAGGCTTAAAGCACAAAATTCAAGGCTGAGGATACAGTCATTAAAGACCTGGATTTCTAGAAATCATACTCAGATATTGATATTCATTTCAGGCAGCAGGTTTTTTGGTGAAAATTGTTGCACCTTTCTTCCATTTTTTGCTCACCTCAACCTCAGATTTCTCTCTGTTAAATAACAGGAATACCTCTCAGTCCTGCCCATCCCCTACTAAGGCTGTGTTCTACAGGGAGCAGGGAAAGAGACACACAGAGAGAGATAGATAATTTTCAGTTCTACAAGGGCTTGGAGGAAAGCCTGGATAGTGGAAGCTGGGAAGGAGCAGGTGAGTCAGCCTAAGCCCTCTTAAGTTTCTCTGATAGCTACTGTGGCAACAAGTCTTAGCCTTGAGTTATGGGGAGCAGGGACAGAGGAGATACTAAGACTGAGCAAATGGTGTATATTTGAGGAGGAACAACGAACAGCAATGGGTGGGATTAAGAGGGGTAGACCAAAGCACAATCTAAGAAGTGTCAACAGAAAACTGTGTTGGTACCTGGATGTCATATACGGGCCTGGAGGAAGGAAGAGCAGCAAATTCCCGGTAGTCAAACTTCTTTTCAGACAAAGACTTGAAGGGACAGCGACAGCATGTGCGTGTGTATGTGTGTGTGTGTGTGTGAGAGAGAGAGAGAGAGAGAGAGAGAGTTGGAGAGGGAGAGAGAAGAGACAGGTATAAGAAAAAAGGCTGCACAAGGTCAAAACAGTGGTGGAAAAGTCACTGCTTTACTACTGAAGAAACCTTGATGACAGTGAGAGAGTGCAGGGGGTGGGGTGGGGGAGAGTGGTAGCTGTGATGCAGCGAATGTATGGGGCCGTTGGGAGATTTTTCCTTGGTTACAACTATCCCTATCCCTCTAGACCGTTTCCCTCCCTCTACCCATGCATTCCAATACAGATTATGTTTCTCAGACTAGGAATTCTGGGTGGGGGGGGATGTCATGACTTTGGAAAACACGAAACTGTACAGAGACACAGAAAAACGTGTGTGAAAAAACTGGGGAGGGGGAAACAGTAGATATGGAGATAATAAACACAAAAGTGAAAAACATAAGCAGCAGCAATAGAGAGGTAAAAGATAAGGGGAGCAATGAAGAGCAAAAATGATATAAAGGGACAAAGTAGAACTCAGAGTAAGGGAGTAAAAAACTCATCCTTACCAGCCTCCCAGGTGAAGTGACGATCCTGGGGCTAAGATCTAGGGGAAGATAAGAAAGAGATTGTAAGAAAGAGATTGGTTGATGCCTTTCAAACATCTCTCCATTCTCTAGGGACATCGATTCATCCTCTCCCTGGGAAAAATGATGTCTCCTTCTATACCCAGAAAAGATTTGTCTTTGACTCCTTACTTGGATTGCCAGTCAGTCCTATTTTTCAATACTATTGTCCATCCTCTAATCATTCCCAACCCCCAGCCCTAAACAATTCAAACCTTCCCCGCCCCCACCACCTTCAAGTGGCGTTGGTGAGGGAGTGGGGGCAGGTGAGGGGGCCTCTGTCAGTTGGCCAAGGGGGCTCCTCTTTCCCCTTCCTTCTTGAGATTTGGCGATGACCATCTGGGCTCGTAGAGCATCCTGTTCCAGGGACTTCATCCTGGAAAAAGTCAGGGTGGACAAAGTAGAGAAGAGTTAGAATTGGGCTTTCCTTAACCCCAGCCCATTTCAGGGCCATGAACAAAAAAAGACCATGGTGCTAGGGAGTCATGGCTTCTCCCCTGTCCCTTAGCCCCATGGAATACCCAAAACCCTGACCCAGAACCTAAGGCATGCAGCTGGGAGGCAGGGCCATGCACACCTTGGGGCAGGACTTCCTGGCCCAGATCGGGGAGTGGGTCTGAGTGGAAGTCCCTGCTGGCGGGCCCGGTAGAGTCTACGGGCCAGGTCCTGCTCGTAGTCCCTAAGGCTGTCGTCCAAAGCTGAGGGTCTGGGGGTGATGGGGATAGAGGTACAGAGATAGAAAGCAAGTGAGAGTCAGAGAAAAGAAAACAATGCAACCAGGCCAGGGTCTGGTCAGTTAAGGGTACAGTAAGAACAGAGAATTGGAAAGAAGATCAAAATAAAGCAAGGAGAAAATAGAACAGGGTGCAGAGAAACCAAATTTCCATGCCCTGCTAATTGTCCCAACCAATCATAGTCACCTATATTGTATACTGGCTTTGACTCTAACATCTACTCCACATTTAAGAGTCAAGTGAAGGTCTCATCTTTAATAAAAAGAAATTTTAAAGGCAGTATGTGACCAAGTAATTCTACATTAGCAACCAAATAAGATCACAAAGTTCTGGAATGATTCTGTGAAAAGATTTAAAGAATTATGTATATCTGGCCATGGTACTTTTTGAGGCACACAGAGTGACCAGAAGTTCTCTCTCCTTCAGTGTTACCTCTCCTTCATATAAACTCTCTTTCATGTGACCAATCCTGCTCCGAGATAAGAAATGTTCTTCTTCCCTGACGGAACACTGTATCTTTTGACCAGGTAATAGCTCAGAGGTGGAGCTAGAGTTTTATTTCCACAAGGGGCACATTGGGATAATGCAAACATTTAGAATTATTAATTAGGTTATTAATACAAGGAGCCCCTCAGTGTCCACACATCTGGATAGTGAACCTCAGGTTGGGCAGAGAAGAAACAAGAGGTAGTGAGAGGGCAGCCTGAGTCCCAGAAATGAGAAAGGAAACAAAACTAAACCAAGTTCCTAAACCAAGAGGAATAGGCAAGGATAGAACAGGAGTAGGAGACTGGATTGGCCCTGGATAGCACAATCCAAGGAGAGAGAGAATTGCCATTACATGTCCAATGAAAGCTTACATAGAGGCTGGGAGAAAAAAAGATCTTTGGGTCAGAGGTGAAGTGAATCACAAAGGATAGGGATACTAAAAGAAGGGCATGCAGTATCAGTATCTCCCTCTGAAGCTGGGGAAAGTGGGATCTGGGACCCAACAAAGGCAGTCAGAAACACTTCTGAGGGCAATGAGGATAGAAGATGATTAAGAAGAACTGAGTAATTCTGCTTTATAACTATAATGAGCTAATCTGTTAATGTTCTGTGTCCTGAAATACATAATCTATTGGCACAGTTGGGCCAGAGGCATGATTAGATTTAGAGAACTCAGGGCCCCAGTAACTCAATAGTGTAGTACAATAATCTCTCCTCATCAATCACATCCTCCAATCTAAGGCTATCTCCTATAATTATACACAACTGACAATCAACCCCAGGCTTAAGTATACCCCCTCCAACAGCCATATTCTTCAAGAATCATTCACATCTCAATCACCACCCAACTCAAACACTTCTGATTCTCATCACTCACTAGCTGCATCCTTCTTCATTCATTTTCTCTGCTACATACATACTCTGGATATCACACAACAATGAGTCACATGCATATAAGACATGCTCTCATCATTCATTCAAGGATTAAGTGTACTCAGACACTGGTGGCTACAGTCACATACCCAATAACATTCCCCAGGAGTCAATTCATCTCATTTTTTTTTTTTTGGTCCACACTTACAAGTGACTGCATTGCTATAGGAAACTCCTGATGAAGAAACTGTCTAACAAAGCAGAATGACAACTATTCTGTAACAAATAATCATAGGTAATGACAGTGACTTGTCCAGGGTCACATGATCTGTCAGAAGTAGGACTTGAACCCAGGTCTTTCTGACTATAAAGCTAGCTTTCTTTCTATGTATTATGCTCTCCACTCAAATATTATAAACCCTGAAACCCTGAGTGCTGAAATAACCCATCTCTTATATTCAAAGCGCCCCTGTCATCCCTCCTAGTCCTAAACTAAGCCCAACTTAACATGGTGCTAATAAAAAAAGAATTTTGAGAGGTTTGGCATCTAATTAGCATAGTCAGGCTAACCATGCAGCAAATCCAGCTTTCTCTTTCCCCTTGGTTGGGTCAAGTTCCCTTGAGGTGTCATGGGGGAGGTGTGGGACTATATAGTAACTGGGTGGGTGGGGGGGTTGTCAGGCACCTGGCTGCCCGCCAGAGTGCCCTCTTCTCTGCTTCCAGAGCTCGTCGTTCAGCTGGGGATAGCTCCCGTTCAGGCCCACTCAGGAGTTCTGGACTCTGCATGCGCAACCGTTCCTGCTGCCGTCGCTCAGCCTTAGCTGTCCGGACTGGGGCTCCCAATTCCCCGCCCCCCAAAGACATGGGGCTCAGCCTGTAGGCGACACAAGGATCTACCTGAAGAACTCAATGCCAAAAAGGCAGCAAGAAAGTTGATACCACTTCCCAACCTCTAGGCTCTTGGGACATAATAGATGACCCAAGCGTGGGCACCAGATTTTTCCTGAACCCATCCTCTAACTACCACCCCCCTTTTCTGGAATCCTCCACAACCCTACTTACCTAGCTGGGCAGCTGGGCCGTGGCTCCTGTTGAGATCCTTCTTCCAGTGAGTTCCTCTGGGAATTGGGGGGCTCAGTTTGAGGGAGGCTGGAAGGGGAAAGGAGCAAAATTTGTTTCTATAGCTGAAGTTGTCTCTAAGTCTTTTGTTGCTGCTTGTGGGTTATGAAATCTCAAAACATTAATCCTCTAGCAGAAGTTGATGAGTGAATCTCTCACCCTTGGCTGACCTGTCAGTGCTGTGCTAAACTATGAAGAGTCTTTCAACTCCCCTACATGTATGCAGGTCCCACCGTCTTCTCTGATATGCACAGAAGAAAAGTGACCCAATCTGAACTATAACTGAAGCCCCTTGCCTTGGACAGGACAAATGTAACTTCCTCAAACAAGGAACAGAGAATATGGGTTCCTCATCACACTCTTCCTCCCAGTCACAAAAACAGAGCTTTGCCAACATGTAGCATACCAATCAAAGAAGTCTCTGATCAACCCAGTTACCAGTTTGCAAGATAGCTAGCAAGGAATAGTGAGATGGGAGGTCCACTCTGGATTCTGAGTTTAAGTCATCTTGAAAAACCCTACCATGTTAGCATTTACTGAACTGATTTTTCCACACAAAAGAAAGACCCAAACGCTCACCAGTTCTTTTGTTCTCCCAGGGACTCCAGACCCTCCAGTAGTGGAGGGGCAGTTGCTACAACTTCCTCTGCCTCTTCTTCTTCTTCTTCCTGAAGAAGTAGGGCCCGTTTCTGCTGTAGCTTCCGTGCTAGGGTGAGGGAAGGAAAAGAATTGCAAAAAAGCATGGGAGGAAACTGCAAAAGGCTATCTCCCACCTTAACCAATTCCCAGAATTAGATTATATCCCAACTCCTTCCACTCAAGTCCTACCTTCTTCTTCCTTCATTTTCTTCAGATCATCTTCACCAACCAGGGATACCCTCTTTGGTGGGCCATCAGCCTGGGGAGGCTTCACTTCCAGCTCAAAGTATTTCTGTCTCTCACGGAAAGACAACTGTTCTGGGCTGGCAGCACTACAAGGAGGTACCACCTGAGGAGAGGGGAAAAAGACATCTGACTCTAGCCACTACAGCACTGACTTAATTTCTTATCTCTCACCCAAGCATTCCATGCTCACCACTTCTCCACCTGCCCCTCACCTCTGGGAAAATTTGGAGCCGCTCTGGGCCTGGCCACTTGTGCAGCTCCTACTGGGAAAACCAGGTGGAGGGGAGGCGGGGAGTCAGTGGGAAGGGGTGCCCAATGAAAATTAGAACTAATTGGTTACTGGGGTAGGATTGGGAAGTCTTAAAAAGGGGGCAGAGGTGAAATGAGACTTAGTTCTGAAAGTTCCAAGGGTCAGGTCATACCTGAGCCTCTGTCACAGGGTGAGGGGGGGGCACAGCTGCGAAAGTCCTGTAGGCCTGCTTAACATTGACAGGAAACTCACTGGGGGAGGGTGGGGATGGAGGACGAGGCTGTGGAGGACAGGAGGATAGAAGAGAAAAGGAAAAGGTATAAAGAGAAGGAAGAATAGGAAAAGAGGAAGAAAGTAGTAAAAAATACAGGAATAGGAGGGGAAGGAAAAGGCAGAGGAAGAAGAAGACAGGATGAATAAAAGGCCATGAAAAATAGTTTCCTGAGTCTAAATCCATAGCCTGATCACAAATTTCTATAATGCTTTTCTCCACGCCCCATAGAACCTCATGCTCTTAAGTTCATCTCCAGTTGCTTTGTTCTGAGAAAAATGACTCCTCTGATCAGGCCCTGTCTCTAGTCCTAGGTTCTTCCACTTACCAAATATTCCTGGATAAAAGTTCTAATTCTTTTTTCAAATCATGCTCTCCTCTCTTTCCTCCCCAATCCCTCAACCCAGAATCAAATTCCCAAGGCACATGTCTCTAGTTCTTCATGCTTCTATGTTAAATGGGGGGGGGAGGAATAGGGAATAGAAAGGAGAATCTTTCTTCTTCAATATGATTTCTCCTTTTTCTGACCTGTAGGATGAGCTGAGTGGGAAACTTACGGAGCTGGGGCCATAGGCCCGGGGCAGGGGTGAAGACTGGAAGGGGTTGGGGCTGTCTCTACCGCCAGATGCGGTGGATCCCACTGGCCATGGCCGAGGCTGGATTACCCCAGGTTTAGTCTGTATCAATGGTAGTGAGGAAGAAAAGAGACAGGGAAGGAAAAAAGAAACAAAGAGGGAGAAAGAGAGGTTGGAAAGAGAACAGGAGAATATATGGTGGTGGGATACAGTTTGACAGATAGGAAGAATGTAATATAGGAAGAAAGTTTGGAAAAAGGGAGTAGAAGTTGGAGAAACAATGAGGAATTGGCAAAAGGCATTCAAAAAGCCTTAGGGGCAGGACAGAGGTTAGAAAGGACACTCACGGATTTGTGCTCCTCCTGGGAAGGCAGGAAGCTGATAGAGGCCTAAAACAAAGAAAAAATTGGTAGGTTTCTTCCCCTTCAATGAGGGCCTCCCCCACCCCACCCCAGCTAGCAGTCAACAGTGCAGTCAGCCTGGCTCCCCAGCTGTACCCTGTGCCTACTGGGCAAAGCTGGGATGAGAAAGCCCAAGTCACCTCTTTCTTGCCCACCCCACAGCTCCACTAAGCTAGAAAGGGATATTAGGTTCAGAAGGGTCTACCCTAAGACTTCAGGGGCTAAGCCCCAAAGCACATGCCTTGCTAGTAGCTCCTCCCAATCAAATGCCTGAGGGAGAGAGAGGAACACACACATACAGACAGAGGCAGGGACAGAGAGGGACTGGAACCCATTTGGCAGAGGGAAGGCCAAGCAGAAGGAGCAGCAGCACATAAGACACTTACAAAGCGGGTCTCCCTGCCCACCAGGTGGAAGGGTCGGGGGGAGGCAGGTGGCTGAGGGCACCAGAAACAGGTACAGAGGGATCCATGGGAGAGAGAGGAAGAGATCAGAGGGGCCCCTCTCTACCCTCTCTATTAACTACAGGGTCCCACAAAATATAGAGCTATCTGGAAATTATCTCTGATCTATTCAAGCTAGATCCTCAAAACTAGTTTCAACTCAGATTTTCTTAGGTATTATCTTCCAATGGTTCAGCTTCACTCCCACCCCCCAAACCATCAGAATAATTCCCTCACCTCAGCCCCATTGATCCATGTCTCATAAGGAACTTGGGGACTACTGGGAGAGGCCACAGTTGGATTTTCCTGTTACTTTAGATTGGGGTCACTCCCAAATATCCTTACTTCCTTTCAGAACCTGCTTCCATTCAGAACCTGAACATTTTGCTGCCCTCTCAACAGACTATCTTGAATATGGTCATCACAGATTCACTTTGAAGAAGATGGGAAATGAAAGAAGGGTGAGGAGAAAAAGTCATACCCGTAAAGGCTCAAAGAATTCAGGTGGGGGTCTGCAGCTTAGGGTCTGGCAGAATTGCCAGTAGGGGTTCTGGGTCTTGAATTTGTTAAGCAAGTGTATCTTTCCCCTAGAACGAGAGACTCTCAGAAGGTACCAGAGGTATTTAGCCCAGCCTTCCATCCATGGCAGGATACATTCCTGGCAGGTAGTCATATAGTCTTCACTTAACAAACTCGAGTAACAGGGAGTTCCTGATTTTTGTCCTAAATGTCAGAAGTTGTTTTTTCTGTCAAACCCAACTCAACCCTTTTGGGGACCTTCTAAGTTTTTGGCTCTTCAAGCAATAGTTTCCTTCATGGTTTTATTAGTTAATTACATTCCCTCCTCTCAGTTTGGGTCCTCCTTCCTGAATGAGGAAATCAAATCTTTTTAGTTGATCTTTATGATATAAACCCCACACACAAAAATCAATTCAATCAAGAGGATTCAGGCTTTGGATAAGATTTGGGCTGGAGAACAACTAGGATCATGTTAGCTGCCCCTTTCCCACTGTTTTGTCTCTAGTTAAATGTGGTGGCCAGACCTGCAACCCATTGTAGAGTTGGAGAAGGGAAGAAATTTGTAGTTCTGGGTCTCAATCCTTCCTGAGAGAGCCAAGCTCTTTGCTGGCCATTTGAATCCACAAGCCCATGTGTCAATGTCTCCAATGATTCTCAGCTTCCTGCATAACTAAAGTTTAACTCTTTATTACGTTTGCTGTCTTGTCTCTCTCCAAACCACTCAGAACAGTTCTGTCTTTTGTTCTCATCCATATGCTATTGAAAGTCTTGGCACTGCTCCCTATTCATTTATAAACATGCTGAAGAGACCAATCCTCAAAGTAATCCTGAGAAATCCTGAGAGACTTATGTGCCAATTCACCCCTAAACTCTGCTTCTTTAGGGATCCTTCTGTTATGGATAGTACCCCATCCTGGTGCCATCGTGTTTTTCTTTGGTGTAGAACCTCACCAAAGATTTTCAGTAAGTTTACATGGATTGTGCCCACTGGTTCCCCTCTTGTTCACATAAATGTTTAGCCTCCAGAAAGTGCTAGCTGATCACTCAGGAAAAGAGATCTGTGCACCTTTGGCAAGGACATCTGTAAAGATGGTTCCACATTTTGGTTGGTGGTTCCATAGTCTCATGCCTGAGTTTTTTCAAAGTTCTGACAATGATGTCACTCAGTTGAAGGGATTTATGTTAAACCTAAAATGAATTACAACCTTAGAATTGGAGACATGAAACATTACCTAGCTGTTCACAAGACATGTGGGGAGTAGGAAATTCCTTGACATAAGTTTTACTGAAGTCAAAGACAAAAATTTTAGTCATGCTGTTCCTTTCTAATTCCTAAGCCTACCTTGGGTAAAAGGTTAACACTACTTAAGGGGTCTGTCCCATAGATTCATTAGTTTTCTCCTTTTTTCAGCTAATGCTATAAAATGTCTCCCTTTTATTGGTTTTGGAATCACTTTTAAGGGCCTCCTCACACTTGTTGATCTATACTTTCCTACTTAAAAGTTATTCTTTCCTAACCCACCCTCTGAGAAACCTCCTCAATTTATTCTCTTCACTTGGATAACATTGACATTCTGTAAAGTGAATTTTTCTTCCTCAGGCAGCCTCTGACTTGTCAACAGGTTTGTCCTAACTCTGCTGAGCCTCTACATCCTCAAGCTCCCAGAGCATGGTCTTTATCAGTGACCTCCTCCTGGGATCACAGCCTCATGAGTCCTATTTCTACTTTGCTCAGCACTTCTGACTCCCCTGGGGCTGTTCTTGGGTTGGTCCCTTTAGACCACAAATGTGGGTGTGATGTTAGGCAGTGTAAGTAAATGGATTTCTTTTAGTCTGAGGCTTGACCTCAAGAACCACTCTGGCTTCTAACATTTCTCTCTACAGGCAAAGCCACCGCATATTCCACTTTATAGTTGGTCATCTTTACGGACAAAAAACATTTACTGAACATTTGGTTCTTGCTCCTTCCCTGAATTATCCTCCGCATTGCTTTTTATAGAGTCAAAGTTTCTGCTCCATAAGGGGCTGTATAAAGATTTTTTTAATATGACAATAATTATTAAAGGCATAACTTAAGATACTTTCTTCTATTAAACCCCTGCCTGATTAATCCCCACATAGATTTCCTACTTACTCTGAATATGGTAGTGTGATATAGTGATATAGTGTAATATAGAACTGGGAGTAGGTTTCAGTTTTTCCTACTCACTGACTTAGTAAAGTTTAGGTTAAGTCAAGACAGTTCTTTTAAGTATCAATTTCTCTCATCTGTAAGACAGGGAAGCACAACCCATAGCAGTGAGCTGGTAAATGTATAATAAATAGATTTCCAGGAAAAAAGTGTACAGAGGACATACTTTTAAGTTTAATCTGCATTATTGTTTTCTCTTATATCTAGAGGATCAACAAATCAATAAATCAAGTCCTGATTTGTAACATTTACCTATTTTCCAGATATAAATACTCATATCGAAAGTTTAACAATCGGTTCTCATGACTCAACAGAAGTTGGCTCTTGCACACTCCTGACTACCTAACTACCTGAGACACTGAGAGGATTGCACGACTTAATGGATATCAGGTGCTTTGTAAATAAAATTCTACAGAATATAAATTCTACTACTTGTCCTTTACATTCACTGAGTTATGGCCTTCATACATTCCCTAGTGGTACTTTACCTCAATGGTTCACAAAATTACACCACATTCACAATCTACAATTTTCAAATTTCACTTTTTTGTTATTCTGCCTTTCCAACTTATTCACACTTAATTGTTTCTTTGTCCTTAGGAACCTTTGGTCCTGTGTTCTATTCTCCCATCCATCACCCTGTCTTTAACTTTACACCTACTAGCCCTATGGATCAATCACTTTAAAAATTCATTAGCCAGTATCTTAGAATCTTTGGCTCAGATCATCTTTGATGGCTCCCTACATGTAAATTCCTTGCTAAATCTCCAGCATTTAGTTTCTCTCTCTCTCCTTCTGGGATAGTTGTCACACTAAAGTTAAGTCATGAAATTTCCCTGATTATTAATTACAAATCTCTGTTGCATATCCTTAGCTGGGTCACCATTACTTGATAATCTTTTTACCTGCCCTCACTGATGATAAATTCATCCCCCTAAGTCTAATCTTACCTTCTCAGTCCTGCTTAACCTGCTTCTCTCAGACCTAACCTCTTCATCATCCCCTAGTCCACAGTTCATTCTCTTCCTTTCCACTTCTCCAAGGTATATGCATTTTTTGCCCTCCTCAAAAGAGACTTTCATTCTTTTACTCTTTGTTCTTTGTGTCTTTTCTTCTTAAATCCAATCTCTCATAAGGCAAATGATGGTTCCCTAATGGTCTGTACTTGGCCCTTTCTTTTTTTGAGGCAATCTCATTCACTCCTATGAATTTGATGACCATCTCTATGAATAAGTAAACTCAAGGCACAAATCAAGATCCACCTCATTTATACTTCCTGCTCAAATATTTATTCTGAGCTCTGAGTATATATCTTATAACTGAACAAAGAAACTGAGCATTGGAAGAAGACTCAGATTATCTAGCCCAAACTAAACATGAATAGGAATTTCCTCTGCTGCTTCTTTTGTTGGTGAACCAGCCTCTAAGAGAGCTAGGTGGTATTATGGATAAAAGGTTTCTGAAATCAGAAACACTTGTCATTTTAATTTCTTTCAATTTCAATTTCCTCATCTGTAAAATATGGATAATAAAGCACCTACTTCACAAAGATGTTTTATTTCTCAAAGATATATATATATATATATATATATATATATATATATATATATATATATATATATATAGAGAGAGAGAGAGAGAGAGAGAGAGATAAAATACACATATACATATGTTGGTGTGTGTATGTGCAGTACTACATAAATGCTAGGTAGCATCATCATTATTAAAGATTTCTAAATTAAGAGGAACTGCCTATATAAGACATCTCCATATATACTTTTTACCCAACATATTCATTTTCACTCCCTAAAATTCTCCTCCTTCCAAATCTACAATTTCTGGAATCATTCACTTCATCCTTCATGTTGGAAACCTTGGGGTACCTCTCTGAGTCTCAGTTTCCTAATCTAAAATGAGAAAAAACTCAATGATATGTATTGTGCCTTTCAAAATTATGATCTTTTGACTCCTCTCCTTAACTCTCTTTTCCTCAATACTCAAATTTGTCAATTCTACCTCTCTTTAATGCTTCTTGAATCTATTTTGATCTTTCCTATTCCCACTGCCACCATCCTGGGTAAAAGTCCTCATTCCTATCTATTTGGTATTGCCTTCTAACGGCTCTTCCTGCTCTTCTTCATGTCCTTCCCCTCCTTTGCCCTTCTAATCCATCTACTACTGCTACCACTCATCTTTTTTTATGCATAGATATGATTGGAACATTTTCCTTCTTAACAATTTAACAAACATTTATTATTTAAATACCTAATATGTTTAAGAAACTGTGCTAAGCACTTGATATAAAAGGAAAAAGTAAAAAAATAAAAACCTATCCATCTCAAGGGATACTAAATATATTAAACTTTTCAATAGTTTCCAACTGCCTAATAAGTCCTGTCACTAAAAATGGAAGACATCAGGTAACTCAATCACTATCACTTTGACTACCATCTCCCCTTAGACTTCACTGGACCCTGAATCCAAGAGTCTTCAGGAGTGTCACTCAAACCACCAGAACTGCTTCCAATCCACCCTCCCAACTCAATTAGAGAGAAAAAATTATTGGGAAGGCCCTACCCTTCCTTATCTCTACCAGAACAACTGTTGACCAAGTGCCATCAACAGATAAACAATAGGAGATGTGGGAGTGGCAGCACTCCCCTTCTCCAATCCATTATAATCACCAAGGGTTTCCAGTCTGGCCCTTAGAGTCATCAAGCAACTCTTGTGGGAAAAAGGGACAATTATCTGTACCAACTGCCAATCAATTCACATGGCAAGGAAGTCAATTTATTTGAAGCAGAAAAGTACTCTGAGGAAGAGACAGGAGGAGGCAGCACGGGTTGCCTCAGGCTTCTTCTTTGGTCCTATTAGGCAAGTCAAATCACTATTGCACCTTGGCCACCATGTTCCCCTCTACTGCATATTTCCAATTTATTCTGTATAGAGGGTGTCCCATAAAAGTTTTAGTATAGTTAAAAATCTTGGGACATACTATCTTATCTGAACATAGTTGTTTGCATGGTGCCTCCCTCATTAGACTTGGAACTCTTTTTTTGTATCTCCAGCATTTAACAATTCCTGAAACACTACACATGCTTAATAAATGAGTGCTGGCTGAAGTACCTTGGCTTCCACGCATGTTAGCAGTCATCACACTGGGAAACAACCATTATGGAAATGCAGATGGCCAACTGTTCCTGCAGAAGCTATTGAAGACCCAGAAAGGGAAGTTTGTGCCACCAAAGTCTTGAGGGTTATCAATGGGTCAGTCATCAGAAACTGATAAGATTTGAGACACAGTCATTTGTTGCACCTCAAGGATCAGGGGCCTTTTCCTCTTGACTTGGAGCTGAAATCTTCCATGTGGATTGTCTCTCCATTAGAATGTGAGATCCCTGACAGTAGGGACTATCTTACTTTCCTATTTGTAACCCCAAGTCATGGTACACAATAAATGCTTCACTCATTCATGAAATCTTGTAACAAACTATTCTTTCTCCTGTTACTTTGTTGTACATTCTGTGCTGATGTCACCTCCTTGAAAATAACTTCCAGAGCTCATTTTCAGCTCCTTCTTTCCCCTGAGTTCGAGTCTCTCATCACAAACTGCCTGCTAGATATTCAAACTGAGTGTCCTCTAGGGAGAGAGGTTTAATTGTGGCATCTGTCACTTCTTCCCTCTCTGAGGTTTTCCTTGTCTATTCAATCTGGGGTTGGACTACAGGAACTGAGGTCCTTTCTAGCTCTAAATCTTGGATCCTTTTTGAAACCTGAAAATCCCTTCAAGGCTCAGCTCAAGTACCCTCATCTCCCATTTCCCTCAGCTGCTAGTCACCACATCCATCTTCCTGGTACTGTGTATTCTGTATATAGTCAGAATTTATTATTCTGCTAGTATCATGTAGGAAAAAGACTGTCTCCCCATGGGCATCTCAAGTTTGATGTGTTCAAAATGAAACTCAATACCTTCCTCCACTAAACCAGCCTTTACAAAACTTCTATTCTAGAAACACCACTATCCTTCCAGTTACTTGCAATGGTGTGATCCGTCTTCTCCTCATCCTTCCTATATCTAATCAGTTGCCAAACCTTGTTAATTCTGTCTCCATAATATTTTTTACAATTATTGTTCTATAGGCACTCAAAGCCACTACCCTAGTTTAGATCCTTAGAATAGCCTAATTGATCTCCCTGCTTCTAGTACCTCCTCCACCAACCCCGACTCACCACAAAACCGACTCTTCAGTGACCCCTCTGAAATAAGCCAGAATCCTCATCCTGACATTTAAAGACCTTCTCCATCAGGTGACCTGGCTGACCTTTCTAACCATTTCATACTGGTTCCTTTCACATGTTTTATGCCCCAGACAAACTGCCCAACTCAATATTCATTGAACTTGGCCATCCACCTGCCAAGTCTGTGCCTTTGCACAGACTATCCTGTGCTTAGAACGGCCTCTCTCTTCTCCTTCACTATTCACTGCTCAAGGACAGCTTTTAGGGAAAGGTATCCCTGGTATATTCAGGTTCTTAGTGCTCCTAACTACTTAAATTATCTTGTACTGACTTCTCTTTTGTTAATGTAGCATAGCTCACACATATGTTTTGACATGGTCAGTGTTTCACAGATGGTTGCAGAAATGACATCAAGACTATACTTTCTCAGGACCTCTGCTTGTCTTTGTCTCACTTCCTCCTGAATTGTGAGAGATTTCATGAAGGCAGGGTCCCTGCCTTACCTAATCTAGGGCTCTTGACTAAAGATAAGTTCAACTGACGGATCCTAGTTAGAAATAAAAAGATTTCCCTGCCAGGCTCTCTCCTACTACTAGTGACTGTCCAGTCTGACAGATTCTCCTTGTCTCAACCCTCACTGAAACTCACCTGTTGGCTACTGGGAGAGCGGGGGGTATCAAGAGGGTTTCCTATGGCCCCTGAAGAAACCTGGAATAGAAAAGGAGATCGTTTGTGAGGTAATGGAGGGGGAAAAAGAGAAGACAGTGGGATGGATACATAGATACAATCATAATTTCATCAGGCTCATTGGGAATATGTCTATGCATATATTATAAATGTATATGCATATATCAACATATGTTTATATGGTATGGAGTTAAAAGCTTAGGACAGAGAAAAGTATAAGAAGTTGGAGGAGGGGCGAAGGGTTGAGAGTAGGCTAAAGTGGGACAGAAAAGACTAAGTATCCTTTGTAAATGGTCTCATAGATAATATGAAAATAAATGAACAGGAGGAAGAAGATATTGTGAGAGCTCAGATGAGGGGACATGTTGAAAAGTCTTAGTTAAAGAGTTCCCGTTTCTCTCCTTTTTTAGGGCTGGAAATTTAGGGATCACAACTAATGCCTCTTACACTAACAATTAACCCCCAGTCCAATTCCCAGGTTAGTTTCCATGACACAGTTATTGGGGTAAGGGTAAAGTGCTGCTTGCCTTGGGGATGCAGAGGCTGGTCTTCAGTACCCCTCCCTGGCCATATCCCAGGGGAGGGCCCCCTAGGCATGATGTTCCCCGGTTGGCCAGCACAAAAGGGTTCTCCCCAAATGGAATTGACTTGGAATCCACCAGGCTCTCCCCCTCCCCCAAGGGCTCTTCAGGACTTCTTGGAGAGGCACCCATACATGGGGTAAACCCAGTGGGGCCCTTGCTAGGCTGGGTCAAGGCTGAGATCTCTGAGCTGCCCTCAGCTCTGTGCAGGCCTGTTGGGGCTCTGTCCATCGCGCTGAACTTGGGCTCCCAAAGATTGTCACGCAGGAGAGAGGAAAACTGGAGCTTCACATGAGAGAGAGAGAGAGAGATGGAAGACAGACCAACAGAGGATACACAGAAAAGGAGAGCAAGTGAGGAAGGGAGATGGAAGAAGAGATGAGGAAAGATGATGGATACAATATAATACAGTACAAAACAATGGTCCCTTCCCCTGGTATCAATCCCGATTCAGCCACCCACATATGTTCAGGTCATCAAGAGATGATTTGGAAAGGCCGTGGCAAACTTCCAACGTTTTTGAAGATTAGAGACATCCCTAAAATCCTCTCAACTAGACCCTGGAATGCAATGATGTATCAAAATTCTATTTACATCTGTTTATTGGTACAACCTCCATGACTACTATTTGTAATATGATTTCTTTTCTTAATCTTCCCTTATTCTCATTCTCTTGTCCTTTTCTCAATCTTCTTTGGCCCTATTAGGTCTTGAATGATGACAACCAATCAGACTTGCACTTTGGGCTATCTGAGACAGAAGGGAAATTAATATTAGCATTCCTATTTCTAGCCCTTGCTGAAACTGGCCACCTAGCTAATCACTACATTCTTACCATACATCCTCATGGCACAGTCACCAAATTGGAATCTGTAAAGGCCATTCAAAACCAACCCCTACCTGAACAAGAATTCACTCTACCACAGATTTAAGTCTACAATGATTCTTTAAGATTTTCTTCTGAGTAGTGTCTGGTGAGCTCAAAGTTCAGAAGCCAAGAGTTTGAATAGCTTCTTCCCAAACACATCCCACTTTATATTTGGCTCATAATGCTTCTCTGTCCCCATGTACAGCTTCCAGAGCTCTCGGTGAGTCTGTTCTGTTAGAGCAATGCTGTACTCCCCACCAGAGTTGAGAATTGCAACCATACCTAAGATTGTCCTTGAACACCCATCTCTGGAAGACCTTCTCAACTAATCACAGTTCTCCATCCAACAAGCAAGTTTTATAAACAACATCTCTTTTATGTTACTACCTTTGGAGGCTGTGAGCCTTTACTGTAACAGTTGACTTAAAATATCACACAAATAACAATGGGTCATGAAAAAAACTTTTCTATGACTGCAAATGTACATTCATTAAAAAAAAAAAAAGTCCAAAAATGTCTGGCTATGTCCTGGACAATTGTATGGCATTCTGGCACCAAGCATCATCTCCATTGGTAGGCTGGCTGGCTAGGTGCCAAGCTTCCTGAACAGAGTATGTTTTGTCAAAACATATTACCCATTTTCATCAAGCTTTCCCCAATTTCACCCTTGAATTCCTTTAAAACTTTCCAATGCCAGTCCAGGAGAATTTTCTGAAATCTAATGCATTAATTAGGTCTAGAATATCTTGCATATTACCATTGCTTGCTCTATTATTGTGGACTCAGTTGTCCTCCTAAAAGGCAGTTTAGAAACAGGGCTCTCCTTGATACCTTCCCTCAGTAAAAATCAGGGCACAGATTTGTTTTGAGCCTGTTGCATGAAACCTCTTTTCCCATTCATAGGCCCACCTAGGGCAGTACTACCAAAAGGTCTGTTTAAAATCTTTTTGATGGCTTCTTCCTTTTGATAACCTTATTAGTGAACCCACTTTCTGATGGCTTTGGGGCTCTTGCAAGATTTTCCTCAAAACCTTTGTGTTATTAAACCAGGAAACATGGAAAAAGGGATAAGCAGGATAAAGGGCAGGGAAGAGAAAGTAATGGGAGCAAGTGATCAAAGGGAAAGAAGGAATGAGTTTCAGAAAGGAGTTAAGGGAAAGTGGTAAAAGATCAGGAAAAGGAGAGAGGAAGGTGGAAAAGAATGGGAAATGTATAGGATCAGGGAGAGTGATGAGAATGGGTTAGTACCAAAATTAAACCACTAGTTTCTTTGGTTCTAAAAGGCATCAGAACCTTGCACTTGTCCTCTGAACCCTTCCCGTCTATCCCTCTTCCCTTCATGCATCTTCTTTTACAGCCCACTTTTAAAATGACCTCCTTCCATACACCCTATTGTGCAGGTACTCACCAAATCCTCCCCCAAACTAAGTCTCAACAGAGCCCCCCAACATAGCTGTAGTCTCCTCACCTTCTCTGGAGAACACTGGTCTCCAGAACTAGAGCTGCCCTGGGCTACACCCCTTTCACAGCCCTTCAACATTCCTGAGGGTCCTGGGCTTCCCAGCTGCTGGCCTGCCCTTGGTCACACCCACCCAGTAGATTATTTTTATCTGCTGGGGGGAAGGGAAAGGAAAAAAAAATGAGGGAACAGAGCTGTGGGAGAGACCCTATATGAAAGGGGAGGTCTTGAAAACTGACAGAATGATTTATGGACAAGGTCACATTTGGGATAATGGGAGACTTTGGTAAAACTCTCATAACATTTAATACCAATGACCCTTCTCTTTCCTGAAACTTTTCTTCTTTGACCTCTATAATAGTGTTCTGTTTTGGTTTTCTCTGATCTTCCTGACTCCTCTTCTTCTGATACATCTTTCTTCTCCCAACCTCTAGGTCAGGGAAAGACCAATGGTCACGGTCTAAGAGTTTCTAACTCTCTGTTTTTCTCTCACCTTTAACCTTAAGTACGCAATTCATCATTTTACATCTTTGACTCTGCCAGGGCCACTGCAGAGTTTGATTGCTCTCACACATCTAGTTCACAAATTTTTTTCCTGAAAAAACAGAAGTTGCCATTTCTGTTATTAATATATGCTAAACTGAAAATATCAAGGTCATCTGGACTAACAGGAGTTCTCTTTGATTTCTTGGTAGGATCATAGGTTTAGAGATTAAAGGGACCTTAAAAGTTATCTAGTTGGGGGCAGCTAGGTGGCACAGTGGATAGATATCAGTCCTGGAGTCAGGTGGAGCTGAGTTCAAATCTCGCCTCAGACACTTAATAATTATGTAGCTGTGTGACCTTGGACAAATCACTTAACCCCATTGCCTTGTAAAAACAAAACCAAGTTATCTAGTCTAAAATTCCTCATTTTATAGAGGAGAAAACTGCAGTCCACAACAGTCAAGGGACCTGCTCATGGCCACATGGTTTTAGTGCAGGACAGTCAGGAATCAGTTAAGTCCAGAAGGTGTTCTTTTATACCACTCTGGAAGTCACCAAGGCCTCCATAGCATTTCTAGCATTCATTCCTTCACAATCCATCTCTCTACCAAGTTTAAGGAACCTCCAGGGAAAGGACTCTGTTTTAACTCACCTGGCATGTACCTGTCTGTTCCAATGCTCTACATACTACAGATATTTATCACAAGTATATAATTTCTGTATCCTTAGTAAATCTCTATCAGCACCTCTAATCCAGGTCATGGCACTAGCCTACTAACTGGCTCCTACCTCCAGTCAACCTCCTTCCTAATCCAATGTAAAATATTATTTTTACTGAATAATGTCCAGTAAAAGAATCTACAATCAATCAGCTAATACTTTCTATATGCCCAGAATTTTACTGGGTTCCCTACTGCTTATCATTCATCAAATATCAATCCTTCCTCATGTTGGCATCTAAAGCTATTGGCAATATGGGTCCAGTCTACCTCAGAAAATCCTTCCTACTTCTAGCCATTCTATATTCTATTGATCCTTTAAGGCTCAACTCAAAAGCCTTCTCTAATTACTTGTTCTAAACTCTTTGTAGATCCCCAGCACTCTGACATTATCCATCCCCTCTTCCTATTTATGCTCATACAGTTCAATATAGAATTCAGGGAGAGAGAAAGATGGAGAAAGGGAGGGAAGAGGAAGAGGAAAGAAAAAAAATGAGACAAAGACAGGAAGGAAGGGAAAAGGAAGAGGAGGGAGGAAAAGAGAGAGGGAAGAGGAAGGATGGGGGCAAGAGAGAGAAAAGAGAGGAGAGAGGAAAAAAGAGAGGGGATGGCAGGGGCAGGAAGGGGGGAGACCACAAAAGTGCTAGCAATCACTCACCCTGGAATTGATCCTCTGGATACTACTGCTCCCAGGCAAAGCAGCCAGGGTTCGGTAATCCAGCCTCAGGGGTTCTGGACTAAGGGTCTGCAAGAAAATATGCCTGTGAGAAGGTGCATGTGTCTATATGAGAAGGAACAAGTAAAACTGATTATCATGAGGGGCAGCTAGGTGGCGCAGTGGATAAAGCACTGGCCCTGGAGTCAGGAGTACCTGGGTTCAAATCCGGTCTCAGACACTCAATAATTACCTAGCTGTGTGGCCTTGGGCAAGTCACTTAACCCCATTGCCTAGCAAAAACCTAAAAAAAAAAAAAAAAACCAAAACCAAAAACCAAAAACAAAACTGATAATCATGGTAAGAAGCTTAGAAACCTTGCAATCCAAAGAATAAGGTAGAGGGGATCCTTGGGTCCATGTACTTCCACAGAAGAGCTTCTCCTTGAAAGCAGAAGCTATATTATTGTCTTTATATGCCCAGATTGAGTATAATAGTTTACTTGTAAGGGGTGATTAGCAAATGTTTGCTGAATTTAATTGAAAAGACTTGATGGTGGTGAGGGAATAGGCATGACTGTTCTCTTCAAGTATTTAATGAACTACCATATCAAAGAGAGGTCAGAACTTCTCTGTTTGCCTTCAGAAGAATTAGGAAAAATAAAAAGTTCTATAGAGTTCAACTGTACTTCCTAACAATTAGAGTTATACAAAATTGGAATCAAGGCTTTCTTGTAGGTTAATTCTTCCATCAGTAATGAGGTCAAGGGAATTCCTTTTAGGTAATAATTCAATGCTCTATCTTCTAGAGTCTTTTCCAACTATGAAATTCTGTTGTTTAGAGATCTTTCTAAAATATATATAGGTTTGGAAGACAATATTCATGAGTGTATGACTATATGAATGGTGAGGTCCAAGAAGAGGTTAGAAATACTAGGAAGTCTTAGAGAGAATTGGCATTAATCTTTGGTCAAGGGTTAGTTGATGTTTGCAAGAGAGGAGATATGTGAATGAATCTACTGAGAAAAAAAGTTGAAAGTAAGTTCTCAGATGGAAAGACAGTGGACAAACAAGCATGAGGAATCATGGCATAGACCCAAAAACTCAACCCAAAAAGACTTGAGGAATCTCACTCTCAGCTCACATTCTCTCACTCCTTCTCTCTCTATAAACACATACACACCTATTTCCTCTTCCTCAAAGGCTTCCAAGGCCACTTTCTGTTGTTGTCTATTTCCTACCTATAGGCTCCTGTACCAATCCATGGCCATAGGATTTAGGCAGGAAGAGAGTGAGAACAGGAGAGAAGGTAGACATATTAGAGGTCAGAGGTAAGGACAGAGTCTACAACAGCCATTCCTTGTCATCTACAGATTTTGTGTGTGTGTGTGTGTGTGTGTGTGTGTGTGTGTGTGTGTGTGTGTTTCTGAAAGATAGACAGACATAAACTAGAAGTCAAGGGACAGGAACCAAGTTTGCTATTAAGTGGCTCAGCATGCCCCAAATTAGCACAGATCATTTAAGCCAATACAATAGGAAGACTGAGGGAGAGGGTAATAGAAGGGTAGGGAGGAAAGTGGAGAAGTTTTCTTCCCAAATAACTTTGAAAATTTTGCCTGAATAAAATAAATTCATCATTGATTCCAAGTTTACTTTTTTGAGAGACTATCTCCTGAAAGCAGCCACATGGATAACAACCGAACTCTGACCCAATGCTCACAGCAGGAAACCTCTTCACTTAAGTCAGTCAGTGGGAGAATGTGGGCCACACAACGGAACGATCCTGGGGTAGCTTGACTACAGGGTACACTGACCTTGTCCAGATCTTCAGGACTCACATCTCGGTCGATGGATGAGATACTTTCCAGGCTGTTTTTGCGCCCAATTCCAGCAGCAAAGGGGTTGGCAATGACCCCTGGGGACATCTGGAGGAGGACAAAGTAAAGGAGGACTTTGTAGGAAGAAAGTAAAGGAGGACCTAGCTCTAGAAAGGGAGTTTGGTTTGTGACTGATCTCAGCTCAAGATAGATGATATTGCAGAGATGTATTACTCTTAAGTGTATAAACTTTGAGGAAGATTCCCTTGTGTACCCAGCTAAATTTGAAACCTTAAAATGTTCAACTCCAAGAAAATAACAAAAGCAAAAACTCACTTCTATAGCACTATTAGATTAACAAAGCACTTTCCCTGAGAATACTCTCAGAGGTAGGTAATTCAAGTATTATCCCTATTTAGTATATCATAGGTTTAGTAACTTGCCTAAGATCATGAAACAGATACACATTTCCCCAGAATTCAAACTTTGGACTCTCCTGATTACTTTGTACATTTAAAAACCTAACTCTGAAAAGGGGCCCACAGACTTCCCCAAACTGCACAAGGTGTCTTGAGACAACCAAGGTTAGGAAGCTTTGTTGTGGCCCTACCCTTTGATTTTATAGAGGAAGAAACTGAGACCCATCCAGTTTCAGGTTACCAAAAATACTATGGCAGAACCTCCCTAAATAAACTTCCTGACCATGATACCTCCTGGCTCAACCATCAGGGAGAACTCCCTCTCCTATAAGATAAAATATAAGCTCCTAGGTTTGGCACTTAAAAGTCCTTCACAATATGGCTTTGGTCTACCTTTTTAGAAAGTACCCTCTATTTCAGCCAAACTGGCACATTCTAATATCAGGGATCAATGGAAGTCTAACATTTGTGCGAGTGAACTGGAATCTGAATTACTGAGTGGGTAAGCACCAGGGCTACCAATTAAAAGTGCAGAATACAGTATGTAGAGGAAGGGACCCTGGACCTGTGCTTATCTCATAAGCAAGTTGGGGATTTTGAGGACTGTTTGGAAGCTTAGGTCACTAAGTAGATATCTGCCAGAGCTATTCTTTGCCGTTTTCAGATGAAAGATGGAGACTCCTCAAAGAGGTTACAAGACCTCATTATATCACTTAGTCAGGTCCTCTCTAAGATTAAGGAGTTGATTCTTCATCTTACCATCTTTCGTCATTTTTCTCTCCTAACTACCCTTTTAGGCCCTCCAGGTGGTGTCACACTGCTAAAAACTGCAGGCAGGGACTTTGCATTTATACTCATAGCTCAAGGGACAACTCAGCACACAGTTTTATAAAAATCCTCCCTCCCACATCACTGGTTGGGTGACTGACCTCAAGAGCAGCAGCAGCGACAGGGTCAAAGCCATCACAGACAAGTACTGTGAGGGTATCTCCAACACCACGAAGTAGCTGCACTGCTTCAGTGTGTGTCAGACCCAACAGGCTCTGCTGATTCACTTCGAGGAGGCGCATCCCCACCCGAAGACGGCCATCTCGCCCAGCAGCACCAGCTGGGCTCACCTAGAGGACAAAAGGAATGTGAAAGGTGAAAATGGAAGTGGAGATATCAGGAAGTCAAAGGGAAAACAAAGCAGACTGCCAAGTGTGCATGTCAGTGTTACAGCACATGACACCGGGAGCACAGGGTAGGTAATAGTATCAGTGTAAGAAGAGGTTCTTGGGGGGTGAAAGAGGACTCAGTAGATATGGTTGAGGGGGAAGGGAACCTTCCTCCAGGCTCTGGTGGGGAAAAGCAAGATAAGAAAAACCTCTAGGATTTTGGAGATGTTGTCTTGTTTTGGTGAAAAAACCCTCTAGATTCCAGAAGCTCTCACCTTGGAGATGAAGACACCTTCATCGGTGGGGTCAAAGGGGTTCCCAGCATGACCTTTGGCCCCACCTCGTATGCTGATTCCCAGCTTCTCCCCAGGGGCCTTTTCAATGCAGATTTCCTAAAGGCATCGGGGTGAGAAAAATGGAGCAACCAAAGAAGTCATCTTAAGATAATTCCTATACTACCACATCTGTCCAATTCCAACAAAATCTCCCTTTTGCCCTCAAACTCAGCCCTCTTCCCTTAGTCCATTATAGCATGGTTTGGAGATGGATTACCTTCATGCCTGGTGGAGGAGGATCCCTTCGCACCAGCAGACACAACTCGGGAGTAGGGCTGAGTAGAGCATTCACAGCCTCCTGGTGAGTAGCCCCCCTAACATCTTGCCCATTCACTGCCAGAATTCGGTCACCCACACGCAGCCCACTTCGAGCAGCCAATCCCCGAGGAAGCACCTGGCAGAAACATAACAATAGAAGTACAAGGCAGTACAGGAAGTCCAATGGAATAGGGCAGCCAGATAAAATTGGATGACAGAAACTAGGAAGGAAAAGATACTTGCAGAGGTCAGGCCGAATGGACCATCAAATGGCATGTGCTGGTTTTTTGGATTTTCTAGCTTTATTTGCTAGACATTCCATCTCCTCAGGAATTACAGTCAAGACATCCGTCAACCCAGGCAGTACAACTTTATTCATAGCACATATACCCACCATTTGCAAACTCTATCTTCTTGTTATACTGACAAGCTTGCATGGGGCTGGATGGGGTATTCCTGACAGGGAATGGGAGGGGGTGAGATATAACCCCACTCCCAGAGATACAACTTGCTCCCTTTTCCCCCAGTCCCACTACCTTAGAGATGAACACACCGGGCTCCTGGATTCCAAATGGGTGGCTGGAATGATCAGAGCCTCCAACAATACTCAGTCCCAGAGGCCCACCAGCCTTCACCAGGCAGATCTCCTGGAGATATTGAAGGAGCAATGAAGAAGTTGTGATAGAGTAGCTACAGAAGATTGTGGCTATTGGGTCTCAATTGGGGAATTGTCTTTGAGAAAATAACACAAAGGATTAGGTAGGGTTCGAGTACTTAATTGAAGCTTATATCTTTGTAGTATTTTTATAGAAACAAAGTGTTAAAGATTATTGAATTTGTGAATTCTCTGGATAGAGAACAAGCAAAACTTAAATCTGGCAGAGACTGCCCAATGAAATCTCCCAGGATATAGATGATAGTAAGCTCTTCTAAGTGAAAATGTTAACCCAATGGAGATAGACATCAATATAAACTTTTGAAGTTAGATGGAATAGTAAAAGAGTGGCAAGGAAATCTTAATTTGGCCCAAAGCAGGGTAAGGTATTTGTAGATTATCAACTACTTTTTTCATCTCCACTGAATCTCTTTCCCAGTCAAACTCTTGGAAGACCAGAAGTTTTCTTGGTTAAGATCTTTTTTTGTTGGTTTTTTTTTGGCAGAGCTATGGGGTTAAGTGACTAGCCCAAAGTCACACAGCTAGGTAATTATTAGTGTCTCAGGTGGGATTTGAACTCAGGTCCTCCTGATTCAGGGCCAGTGCTCTATCCATTGTACCATCTAGCTGTCCCAAATATTTGGGGTTAGGAGGTTTTTTTGTTTGTTTTTTTGCAAGGCAATGGGATTAGGTGACTTGCTCAAGATAATTAATAATATTCAAAAACTTTAAATAAATTCTCAGATCACTGTGTATTAATAAAACACAGCAAGGGATATATAACATCTTTGCACTGGGTGGGGATATAAGGACAAAAATAACCTCCCCACACTTTTGTCAAGAGATAAAATCCTGGTCTAAAGGGTATTTAATAGGGATGAACCTAGGTGGTTTAAAAATAAAAATTCTTAAGATAGAGAGGAAGGAATAAAGGACTTCCTTAGTGGAGTAGGATAAGGGGAAACATTAGTTGGGGAAGAAGAAAATAGAAAATCAGAGAGAGAGAAGAGAGAAGAGAGAAGAGAGAAGAGAGAGAGAGAGAATGTGTGTAAGCAGGTAGAGACTGAGCAACAAAGAAGGTGGAAGGTTGGGGGGTCCTCACCTCCACAGGATATGGTCCTTCTATAGTGGTGGCCATGCGGCTAGGAGGGGGCCCAGGTTCCCCAACTGCCATAGGAGTGACAGGGCTGGGGGGTTGAGGGGAGCTGAGTGGTGGGGCAGGGGTGAGAGGCCCATCAGCCTCTCGTTCCAGCAGCAGCGTGATGGTGGGGGAGGCAGCAGTAAGCAGTGCGACTGCCTGGTCATGCCTGGCCTCTGTCATGTCTACCCCATTGATCTGGAAGAATTGCCCCCAGAAACAGAGATCAGGGACCAGAGAAGCAAGACAGCTGTCCCTGAACCCCCATCCCTAAGGGCCAGAACAGACAGAAGCAGCACTGAAGAGACAGTCCCAGGTCTTACCACCCTGGTCAGCCACAAAGGCTCCAACAGACCTCCCCCCTCAAACTGGGCTGGTTCAGCCCTTTAATGCAATTACACCCCACAGCAGAGAGAGAAAGAAAGATTATACAAGAGCTCATGTGCAAGTTTTGAGGGAACAAGTGACCCCTGGGAGTTGACCACTCACTGAGATTACTCGGTCCCCAACCTGCAATGTGCCTGCCCGGTGGGCAGCCCCACCTTCAGCAATCCTTGAGATGAAGATTCCCTGGGCAGAGGATAGAACAGTTAGCTCCTGCTCTATACCCCTCATACCCTCCTTTCACACAACTGCACACTCATAAGAAACTTCAGAGGCCATCTTTATCCTTACCTTTACTTACTCAGATTCATTTCAGCCCCTCCTTTCCCTTTCTGCCTCCCCAGCAGACTACCCCAAGTAAGAGCTTCTCTTAAATCATGGTCCGAAAATACCCCTGGGGGTGGATGGGGAGTAGGAGATCCAATTTCACTAGGGCTATTCCCAGCTCCTGAGTCAGGAATCAGAATATAGGAAAAGTGACTATCCTATTCTCAGCCTCTTCCTCTTTTCTCATCACCTTACCACACCCTTAAATATAAACTTGATCTTTCACTCTCAACCCAATCTTCCATCTCATCTCATTTCTTCAACCTGCCTTCTATCTCCTTACCCCATCTCCTACTCGATAGGGTGTGGAGCCTTTGCCACCAGCAATGCTGAAACCAAGACCTCTTTCACTTCTGACCAGAAAGGTAGTATGCCTTTGTCGAGGAGGGCCAGGGGGGCTGGAAGGTTCAGGCAGACGAAGGGTACTCCCCCGCCTTTCCCGGGGACTGTAGTCATCCTCAGGACGCAAAGGAGTGACTGTGATCGCATTCTCAGGCTCCACCATACGTTCCCGCCAGACTCTCATCAATACTGCTCCTCCTGCACCCCGAAGTGCCTCAACTGCCTCATGATGCTCAGCCCCCTGTAGGGTCACACCATTCACCTGTAGGAGGAAAGTCAAAAGGAAAGTCAAAGAAAACCAGACAACACCCATATCACTCTATTGAAAATTTTCAATCTTTACATTTGTCTTTCACTCTTACCATCCTATTGAAACTATATTCTCAAAAATTTTTTTCCCTTCTCTTCCTGACTCACAACGAACTGCCTCCAAGGTCACGGTTCAACAGTTGACCAGCTGTGAGCCTAGTATCATGTATACTGTATGCTCTAAGGGCTTTTAAGAAAATCTCCTGTATTCAGCAGCCCATTGGACCCAGAGAACTAGATCTATTTCTGTGTTTCAACTGATGTCTTTCTGTCCCTAGTCTTTTTAAACAATGTACAGAATAAACCTTTTACTGATTTGTATTCTCAAATGTAATAGAGGGGTTTTCTTGCCCCAACACACAAAAGTGAAAAAAAGATCTTCCCCAACTAGCAGTTGGGGAGAGCAAGGCCTATTAAGAAGGCCGAGCTAGGCCTTGAAGGAAATCAGGGATGTTTAGAGAAGAAAGGAAGCAAGGGAATATGGCTAGGGCATTTTTATATGGTAATTAAAGAGGAACAAAGATTAGCCAGTCTAGGATAATTGGTTGATAATTTCCTCTTTATTCCCATATGTGTGTGTGCGTGTGTGTGTGTGTGTGTGTGTGTGTGTGTTTCAAACATGCTCTCCTCTACTTTTCTCCCTAGAAACCACCTTTGATCTTTGTCACTGCCATGAAGATGACTTCCAAATGTTTTATCTCCAGCTGACTTCTGCCTGTAGGCATTTTTCACTGACTAGAGGACACAACTACTTTAATGTAGTAGCTCAAATTCAGTGTCTAAAACTGTGCTCATGATTGTTCCCACACCCCGCAATAGGAAATGGCAACCTGAACAAACATTCATTAACTGTACCAAAGACTTAAAAAGAGTTATGTGCCAGGGAGATAAAAAAAAAAGACAGTCCTTGTGTGTCCTTTTGATGTTCATGGTTCACAAGATAATATCTGTGCACAAAAAACTAATAGAAAATGAAACCTATAGAAATGCATAAGAAAGGTAGGAAACTAAACATCCATGGAAAGTCAAGGGGAGGTATTATGGTGATTGGAGGGGGGGGAGGCTGTAGGGAAGGGAAAGAAGAAAGAAAATTCCTGAGACATTTCAAGGATAGAATCAATAGGACTTAATAATTGTATGTAGGAAGTAAAATCTCTCTCTCTCTCTCTCTCTCTCTCTCTCTCTCTCTCTCTGATCTCTCTAGAGCTCCTGGTCAAGCTAAGACAAGAAGCATTTCTAGGCTCCTACTACATTATCAGGCACTATGCTAATTTCTTAACATCTGAGATTACTTCTTTGTTCCACCAGAACCATACAATTCAATAGGCCCAAACTGAAATTATCTTTCCCCCCATACCTGCCACTCCTCCCAAAAATGCAATTATCTTTGATTCTTTCTTTGCTTCTCCAAAATTCAGTTAAAAATTCCTATAGTTTTACTGCCTAGATTTCTTATATCCATCACTGCCTCTAAAGTCACCACTTCAGGCATGTCACTTCCCTGATCAAAACCATTAGTGCCTCTTGATGTCCTTTAGGATAAAATACAAAATTCATTAGTCAAGTACTGGTCTCCTGCAACTATCTTTCCCATTTCATCTTGCTCACAGTCTTATTTCCTGACAAACTGGACATTATGTCCTCATCTCAGCTTTCCTTCTCCCATTTTCACAAAATCTCCACTACAACTCTGCTAGCTGAAATTCTCTCCTTCCTTCAAGGCCCACCTCAGGACTCACTACTTGGGTTCCATTACTACAAAATTCAATAACATTTATTATATGCCTACTAGGTGACAACTTTTTTTTAATAGACAGCTAGGTGGCACAATGAATAGAATGTAGGTCTGGAGTCAATTAGACCCGAGTTCAAATCCAGTCTTAAACATTTACCAGCAGTGTTATCCTGGACAAGTTGCTTCACTTATCTGCAAACAGGGTATAATGGTAATAATAATGATTAACCTAGGGTGTTTTGAGCATCAAACGAGTTATTTATGAAGCACGTGATACAATTAATATCTGCAATGCATTAGGCACTGAATTCATGCTTGTTTCCTTCCTTTCTACTCTGAATCAATGAAGCATTTATTAAGCACTTACAAAGGTAAAAATAGAAAAGACTGATCCTGCTCTCAAGGAGCTCCCAGCAACATCAATGGCTGGTTTCAGTTCCAAGTGAGATGAAGGTCCCCTTGTCCTTGGGGTGCAGCAGGTGATAACACCTCTCATTTAAAGTCATTTCTACTGATAAAATACTATCAGTTTCTGAAGTTGGACCATGTGACAATCCCAAGACTTTAGTGGCTGAACTTTCCTTTCTGGGTTTTCAGTAGCTGAGGCTGAAGCCCTTGCAGGAACAGTTGCCCAGTTGCATCTCCAGAGGGCTTGTTTCCCAGGATGAGGACTGTGGACACAGGGCTATAGACATTGCTGTTCCTTAAGCTAGAGGCTTCAGGGTCCTGGGCTGTCTCCACTAGGATATGAGGATGGTCAGAGTAGTGATGGTAGTTTGACTTGCCTAGGTCTAGCTGCCCCACCTCCTCCTCCATCAAGCCTGCTGGAATTCTAGCATTAAACCTTCCTTAATCCTATCCGGAGAAGCAAATTTTCATTCCTCATGTTTTGATCTGGACCTCTTCCTCCCTTATCATTTTATCTTGTTTCAATATTCATTTATGTACAATTCAGATATCCCCTTAGGATATTGCTGATGGAGGGGGGAAGGGAGAGGAGTGACTATTGCAGATTCTTATCTTTTTTGCCCAGCACTAACTGTGCCTGTACATTGTAGTGCCCTTAATATTGCTGATAAAAGGAAAGCCTATGGGAAATGAAAGCTAGGAAGAAAATAACAAATTTGATTTTGGATTTGAAGTCATAATGGGATCTTTAGATGGTGGTGATTAACACTGCTCCCTTTCAAACGTTCTATAGTCCAATGAAACTGGTTTCATTTTTTTTAACCTTTGAACACTTTCAAAGGCTGTCCCAGTATGCCTGCATTGCATTCTCTCCTTACATCACTTTGTTTCTAATTTCAAAAAGCTTTCAAATTTTTCAAAAAATATTTTATTTTTTCCAATTCATATAAATTTAAACATTCATTAAAATTTAAAAAAAAAATGAGCTCCAGTTTACCTGTCAGATCTATGGAAAGGGGAGCAGTTTATGACTAAGGAAGAGTTGGAGAAGAACATCACCAAAAACCAATTAGATGATTTCAATTACATTAAATTAAAAAGCTTTTGCACAGATAAAACCACTGTAACCAAGATTAAAAGAAATGTAGTAAATTGGGAAACAAGCTTTACAACTAATGATTCTGACAAAGGACTCATTTCTAAAATATACAGAGAACTGAGTCATATTTTTAAAACAAAAAGCCATTCCCCAATTGACAAATGGTCAAAGGACATGCAAAGGCAATATAAAGATGACAAGATCAAAGCAATTCATAGCCATATGAAAAAATGCTCTAAATCATTAATTATTAGAGAAATGCAAATGAAAGCTTCTCTGAGGTACCACTTCACACCTCTCAGATTGGCCAATATGACCAGAAAGGATAATGATCATTGTTGGAAGGGTTGTAGGAAATCTGGGACACTATTACACTGTTGGTGGAGCTGTGAACTCATCCAATCCTTCTGGAGAGCTATTTGGAACTATGCCCAAAGGGCCACAAAAATGTGCATACCCTTTGACCCAGCAATACCACTATTGGGTCTATATCCTGAAGAGATGATGAAAAAGGGTAAAAACATTACTTGTACAAAAATATTTATAGCAGCCCTGTTTGTGGTGGCAAAGAATTGGAAATCAAGTAAATGTCCTCCAATTGGAGAATGGCTTAGCAAACTGTGGTATATGTATGTCATGGAACACTATTGTTCTATTAGAAACCAGGAAGGATGGGATTTCAGGGAAGTCTGGAGGGATTTGCATGAACTGATTGATGCTGAGTGAGATGAGCAGAACCAGAAAAATACTGTATACCCTAACAGCAACATGGAGGTGATGATCAACCTTGAAGGACTCGCTCATTCCATCAGTGCAACAATCAGGAGCAATTTTGGGCTGTCTGCAAAGGAGAGTGCCATCTGTATATAGATAAGGAGTTGTGGAGTTTGAACAAAGTGCAAAGACTATTCCTTTTAATTTAGAAAAACACAGATATCTTATTGTCTGATCTTGTTACCTCTTAGCCTTCTTGTCTGTTCTCTAAGGATATGATTTCTCTCTCATCACATCCAATTTGGATCAAGGTATACAACATGGAAACAAAGTAAAGACTGACAGATTATTTTCCATGGGAGGGGAGGGAAGTAAGATTGGGGGGAAAATTTTAAAACTCAAGTAATATCTTTAATAAAAATTAATTTAAAAAAATGAGCTCAGGGGCGGCTAGGTGGCGCAGTGGATAAAGCACCGACCCTGGAGTCAGGAGTACCTGGGTTCAAATCTGGTCTCATACACTTAAGTGGCTTTGGGCAAGCCACTTAACCCCATTTGCCTTGCAAAAAAAAAAAAGCTAAAAAAAATGAGCTCCAAATTTCCACCCTCACTCATTTCCCCTTTCCCTAAGATGTTTTCGTAAGCAATTTGATATAGATTATATATGTGTAATAGTATAAAATTTACTTCCAAATTAGTCATGTTGCCTCATGTTACTCTGCAGTTCCCTCAAAACTTAAGTTCAAATATTAGTTGCTGCATGAGAGCCTTCTTGAACCCCTCAGTCCTCCAAAATCACCTCTTTATATATTTCTAATGTACACAAATTGTTGCTCTGTAGAATATAAACTATTCCTAGACTAGGTATGTTGGGTTTCCATCTTTGTAACTGTATGCTTCACCCAATAAAAACATTTAAGTTTGATGACTGACTTGATGACTTATGAGAATTGGGACTGGGCAGCTAGGTGGCATAGTGGATAAAGCACTGGCCTTGGAGTCAGGAGTACCTGGGTTCAAATCTGGTCTCAGACACTTAATAATTACCTAGCTGTGTGGCCTTGGGCAAGCCACTTAACCCCATTTGCCTTGCAAAAAAAAAAAAAAACCTAAAAAAAAGGAAAAAAAAAAAGAATTTGGAGACTTAAGTCTGAAATTTAGGTGAAAGATGAGGACTGAAGACATATCTTGGAGAAATATGTGTAGTTGTGGAGCCATGAGAAGAGCCAAGGATGCTGAGGGGAAGAGTGTGGACAAAGGTGAGAAGAGGACCCAGGACAACAAGAGATGGGAAGTTGAATGGACAGATTTCAACTCTGCTAGAAAAATTTTCTGAATATTTGAGATATTGAAGTGTAATGGGCTGCCCTGGGAATTATCAGTTTCCCCCTCACTAAAACTTTACAAGCATGGATGACCACCTGTTATGTATGCTGCAAAAGGAATATGTGGATTAAAGGGGATACCTAAATTAAAAAGTTGAGAGATGAGTATGAGGAAGCAGCAAAGGAGATTAAAAAGAAGTCAGAGGCAGAAAGGAAAACTGCTCCATTTCTTTCAGCAGCGTTATCATTCTTCATGAAATCTTGAAATAAACTTTGACTTTAACTCTTACATGCAACTTTCTCTTCTAATTCTATCATTTTTTCTCTTTCTTCATCAATCACTTCCTACTTCCCAGAATCTAGACCAGCTCAATAACTACAAGTTTTCAACTAGTCTCTATGCCTCCAATTCATCCTAGAAATCACAGGCATAATAATTTTATTTAAAGTTCAATTTCAACATAATATAGTTCTATTCCAGAATCTGATTCCTATCCTATATAAAACCAAAATCACAAAATCTCAAAGGATTTTGGGGTTCATAAGAGTCATCTAGTTAGTCCAATCTATACCTAAGTAAACTACAAATTACCTGATATACCCAAAAATGGTTATCAGGTTTGTGCTGGTAAAAAGCAAAGGTAAGAGGAAACCTGTTAATTTCCAAATCAGTCCATTATAATTTTCAATATACAAATGGCTGGAAAATTTTTCCAACAGAACTCAATCTGTCCCTGCAATTTTTCTTTCTTGTTTCTTGTTCTCCACTCTAGCAGCAAGCAGAACAGGACAGTCACTCTTCCATATGACCTCCCTTTGCTACCTAAAAGCATCTATAATGTCTTTCAGTTTTCTCTTCTCCATGCTAGACATCTTTCAATCTTCTTACCACTAAAATGGCATAATAGCATGATTTTTCACCATCTTAGTCATGCCTCCAATTTATCAACATGCTTCCTAAAACACGACCCTCTGTGAACTGAACACAGTAATATAAATAAGATCTAACCAGGACAAAGGATAGTGATACTATCACCTGCTTAGTACAAGAGCAATACTATGTTAGTCTAAAATTATACTCATTTTTGGGATTCCATATCACACCTGTGATACCTAGTTAGTTTATAATCTACTAAACCTAGCATCTTTTTTTAATAAATAATAATGAAATAAAATAAATTAATAAATATAATGATCTCCTAGCCCCTGTATCATCTGTGTAAACTTTCATTGCCCTTTTCATAGCTCATAAAATAGTAAAGGTTTTATCCCCATCTTATTGATAAAATAATTATCACTCAAAGAAATTACTTGCCAATAGAAACAGCTCCTAAGAGAACAAGTATTGGAACTTTTCCTGACTTCAAGTCTATCACTGCATCCACTACATGAAATGATTTCTGAGCCTTAGTCCTCATTTGTAAACTGAGAAATAGCATCTATCTCAGAGTTATGGTAAGGAGATAAGAGCAGGGGCTGTGTTTTAAATGGTTTTGTTTTCTGCAGTCAAAGCATAACAAAGATGCTCAGACAAGACTTGTTGGATGGATTAAGATACAAAGAGACATACTCAGAGATATGAAAAGGGATACCAAACAAATGCATATGACCATGCAGACATACACCCAAGTAATGTCTATGGAAAAACATGTATACTCACTCATATTCTCACCCTTCACATATACATCTCTCACCTCTAATAGCTTGTCCCCTACTCGAACCCCAGCCCGAGCTGCAGGACCTTCCTCTGACACTCGAGAGATGAATATGCCCTGAAGAGAAGAGAAAAATGGTTTTGAAAAACTGGGTCATCTTCTAGCAGAGTGAGAGAAAGAGAGAGAGAGAGAGAGAGAGAGAGAGAGAGAGAGAGAGAGAGAGATCACACTTCAGTTCACATGGAAGGAAGGAGAGGTTAGACCATGCCACATCCACACTTTTCCATCCCAATTGGTTAGAACCCTCTACAAGCTCTATTTAAACAGCCAAAGAGTTAGAGGGATGAGTGGCAGTGGGAATGTCAGGAAACTAGTTTAAAGCCTCTTGCCTCTTTGAAAACATGTTAAAAATTCTGGTTTATGTAAGGCACTCTTAAGGTTCTCTTAAAATTTTTCTCCAAAGTTATGTGTAAATAGTTGCAAACTAAAACTATTGCTAAAAGCAAATTCTGCAAAAGAATGGAAAGCCATTGCGAGGTGAGATATTAAGCAGGAACTGAAGAATCAAGCGACTGATAATCTTTCTAGAAAAAGGGATCAAATCACTGAACTTTGTTGTTATTGGCAGAGATGCCACTACAGCTACTTTTCTCTTTTTTTTTCTTTCATCCTAAGAGAGGGTATGAGGCAGCTAGGTGATGCAGTGGACAGAGCACTGATCCTGGAGTCAGGAGGACCTGAGTTCAAATATGGCCTCAGACTTATAATTACCTAGCTGTGTGACCTTGGGCAAGTCACTTAATCCCATTGCCTTACATAAACAAAATAAAAAAAAAAGAAGAGGGTACAAAGGAATCATTAAGGGCAATTGCTCAGAATAATTCAGTAGATCCTGAATATAAGAGGCAAAACTAAGGCTTTCCCTTTGCTTTGTTTGAGAGTGGTCAGGACTCCAGGGGAAGATAAAGGAAATAAGGCCAACTTCCAAGCTCATAAAATTCATAAAGTAAAAGTTAAAGGTATCACTATATATATATATATATATATATATATATATATATATATATATATACATATATATATATATATATATATATATACACACACACCATAGGCATCTTTAGAAGTTGTTCTAAAATAAAACATTCATTCAATATGATTTAGGTGCCTTAATAAAATGAAGATTTTGTGTTTACAGGTGGGATCTCAGCAAAACATACACCATGCAATGAATACCTAACCTAGGGGGCATATTTGCATATGATGGCAGTTTAACTCAACCACAAGAAAAATATCTTAAAAAAAAAAAAACCCAGTCTTAAGTTCTAGAGATGGAAATCTAGATTATAAAATAATGATGGAAAAATGTTATAGGGTGGGAGTGAGGGTAAAGGAGAAGGAAGAGAAATGAGTAGAAAAGGAGGAATAAAGGGCTTAGCAGGAAGAAACAGGGGGTAGAAGAATGAAAGGGGCTTAGAAAGGCAAGAGTTGGTCAAGGGAGGAAGCCTTTGAGGCCTGGCTTGTCAGTACAAAGTGGGTCACAGAAGGCCCAGGCCTCCCTTACCTCGTCGTCTCCCTTGTATGGAGTGGAGCCCTTCCCCCCTGCGATGCTGATCCCCAGGCCACCTGTCTGCCGCAGGATTGTTAGTGTCAGCTGGAAGCAGAATTACAGGCAGAAATTACACACAGCAAGGAAAGGTACTGGAAGGGAAGGAAGCAAGGTGCAAGGATATGCATATGTAGATGTGAGCCTTGGATGGGAGATAGGGCATGTTCAGTGCATTAGCAGGATGGGTTTGAGGAAAAATTTGCATCCTGACTACATATGCTCTGTACCTATAAGTCTAGAAGTCAAACTCCCAAGGTCATGTAGCTCCATATATCTGTGAACCATCCTATACTTAATGTTGTCAACTACTATCCCAACCATGGCTCCCCCTGAACAAAGACCTTCCTCTCCACACCCACATGACTAGGTTCTCCCTCTACCTTCCTCCTCCCTGCAAGTCTCTCACCTTGGCCACCCTCTAGCAAAGAGAGTTCTGTAGATACCGGAGCTGAAAGAGACCAAGTCCTAGGCCTGGACCTCTCCACTCAACTTCTCTGGGCAATGAACTAGCCTCAAGATATTGGTGGGGTAGGCCAAGAACTACTAGAACAGAGGCCAGGAGCCCCACAGGGTCTGGGAGCCAAGGGGAGCATGTGGGCAGCAATAAGGAAAGGCACTGAAGGAAAAGAGGAAATAGTGATTTAGGAGTTAAGAATCTTCAAGTCAGGAGATCTAGGGAAAAACCCAGAAGTGGTCAAGATAAGGAGAAATGAATGGAGAGACTAGAGATAACAGTTGAAAAGTGACTATCTACTAAGATAGGGTAGGGATCCATATGGGAATGTTCCCTGAATTCAAAGCAAGTAAACCTAAATGACTGTTGCAGAGTTGGAGACTGATTCACATCTCAATCATGTCCCAGGAGCAAGAGCTCTCTCTCATGCGTGCTCTCTCTCTCTCTCTCTCTCTCTCTCTCTCTCTCTCTCTCTCTCCTGTAGAGTTGTGGACAAAAGACACTTTTGATGGAATGTACCTACTCCTCAAAATTAGGCTGTACCGAGGTCAACTTTTTGCCCCAGCAAGTTCCTAGCTGCAAGATCCCTCATTTTACCATCTCAGAGACTGTACTATAGAGAACAGAAGGAAGTTCAATTAGTGGGGAGCTAAGACTTGCTTATTATCTGTCCTTTAATTTTGCTCTCCTAGATGAGCTTGGGTAATCAATTCCTAGAACTCTATCTATACTTGCAGGACCAAGACATTTGTCCTTTTAATGCGTCTTAAACTCACTTTTCATTTACCTTTGGAAATATCTCATCTCTCTTCAGAGCCAAATACAATGCATAGACCATACCCAGAGAAGGAGACAAACAGCAGTCCAAAGAGTCAAATTCTCTTCAGGATCATCTCCACATAAGGGGTGAGGAAAAAGTAAAGCTAGGATTCAAAGTGGGAAGACCAGAATGGGCCTAGAGTCTAAGAACAAACCAATTCCCACAGAAGAAAAGGCTAAATTAACAGAAAGTTCAAGGAAGAAGTCAAGGTAGTTTGTCCTCTTTAATCTGTTGTGGTATGGAAAGCCAAATACTCGAGGTTGAGGTAAAGGGCATTACTTTACTAGTAATTTACTGAGTAATCCTGTTGGTCAGCCTTGATAGCCATGGACACAATGAGTTCTACATGTGAAGTTAATTTCCTACTGACAGTTCTCAAGGACCTAGATACTAGCTGACCTTGGGAAAGGAAATGGGAAAAACAACTAGGATAGAACAAAGAGATACATATCCAATGTGATGAGGAAAAAAAGAACAGGAGAATGGGACAAAAACTGGTCCACATCATCAATCAGGAAATAGTATATATTGTATTCAACAGCACAGGGCAAAGGGGCTAATTGAAGAAGAGGAATAAAGTCAATATTAATTCCTTCTTCCCCCAAAACAAAACAAAGGCTTTGATGAATCTGTTCAGCATTAAATGGAACAGCCCATAGGCAAAAAGGTAGTTTTTGGATAAGTGGCAAGGATAAAGGATAAGAGATTGAGAAGTGGTGATCCTGAATTGAAAGAACAAGGGACAATAATTCAGGGAAGGGTAACAAGAAGAGAAAGAGCAATAATAATACTAGGATTTGAAAGAGATTTGAATGGGTAGGGAAAAAAGAAAGTAACTTCAATGATAGGACAGAGAAATAGAGACTTAGTTTAGCATTTTAGGGATCTATACTTTCAATTATAAAGTTTAAATACAAAAATGTTTCCACTCCCAATTTACTGTTTATTTTGCATGTGAGACTGCTGCTTCTGAGAAGACAAAAATAAAATATGTAAAAACCGATCTCAAAAATGCTAAAAGACTCTGAGAGGACTAAAAGATAACTCTTCCTATTCACTAGGTATTCAGTTGTTTTTTTGAATTAAATAAACTAGGAAGGAGATAAGGATATACAATAAAGATGGGTAACACTCAGAGAAGGAAGTACAAGAATATACCTAAGAATTAGTCCCAAATGTGGGGTTCCTGTTAAGACTGGGAGTCTAAGGAAATGTCACTAGGACAAACAGTCTGGGTGAGGGTCTGAGAAAAGACTGGATAAACAAGAGAAATGAAATGAAATGAATGAAATGAAATGAAATGAAATGAAATGAAATGAAATGAAATGAAATGAAATGAAATGAAATGAAATGAAATGAAATGAAATGAAATGAAAGCATCAAAGCTCAAAGAAGAGAGAGATCAGGAAGAGTCCCTAATAGGGAGATCAAGGAAACATTATTTCCTCTGTATCTTTGCTTATAACATTCCCTATGCTTACAAAATGCCCTCCTTATAAAAAGTCTCAAAATTAGAACCTGGGTGCAAACCTTGCCTCTAACACAGAAATGACCTTAAGCAAGCTACCTTACCTTGGAACCCCAGGCAACTCTCAAAACTAAATGACCAGGTAGGCACAGAGCTGTATTTATCAGGAGTTACCTATAGTGATGAAAATACCCCCCATACACACACACACAAATCCTACCTCCTCAATTAAAGAGCAAGTCCTGCATATAGTGTGAATGTAGGAGGCAGGGATAACTTGTGAAAAGCCTGACCAGGTCACTGAGGCAAATCTGTAATTTACTAGCATGTTCATAGTTTGAAACAAGATTTTCTTACATAGCATTAAATTGTGTTGGTTTTATAAATGGTTGATTAAGCAAATGTGGTGGTTATTCCAATTTAGGAAACATTTATTAATTGGCTAGTATGTACCAAGCACTGTGCTAGGTACTGAAGTGGATACTAGAGTTATATCAGTTTTTTTTTTTGCTCTGTGGGAGTTCAGAGACCAGTTTTGGGCAATACACAAACATAGATAACACAACATATGATATTATGGATTACATGCCTCAGAGAGGAGGCAAAACAACATCCCCACAATAAGATACAAGAGTGCTATAATTGTGAAAACTGTTAGAGGTAGGGACTTTGTAAGGTAGTGATTAGTTAGGAAAGGTGATGAAGGAAGAGAGAAGTGAAACACAATGCCAATTTCAAATATGGTAGACTGGGTTATTGATGGTGCCATTAACCATCTCAGGGAAGTTAACAGAACATATTTGGGGAGAAAATGCTGAGTTTGTTGTGACAGTGGGGTCATCTTGGAGGGATGTCTTGTAAGTAGTTGATGATGAAAGGATGAAGTTAAGATGAGAAAGCTAAGGGCTGATCAAAATTTAGAAGTCATTGAAACCAGGGAAATCAATGAGATTATTAAGGTAGAGAGCACAGAGAACGAAGTCCAAGAATAGACACTGAGAATAGCTGCCTAAAGGCTCAGGAAGATAAGGAGACATAGAAGCAATGGTTACACAAGTGTCTCTGAAGCCAAAGGAAGAGAAAGCAACCAGGAGAAGAGAGAAGCAAAAAAGGTTATTAAGGAAGAATGAGGGTAATGGAGAGAAGCAAAGTTTTTCATGAGGTTCCACTGTCTCCCTAGAATAAAGCATTGCCATTCACTGCATGAATGCCATAAGTTTGAAAAAAGCAACGATTGGCCTTGGGGACTAATTTTCCAACTAATAAAGGACTTCAGGCAAAGTCCAAATGACTACTTATTGGAAATTTTGTGGAGAAGGCTCTTGGTTCAGCTATAACTAGGACTACCTGAATTCTGAGATCCCCCTGCAACCTATATAATTCTTTTTCCTGGTAAAGGGGAGATATGTAGAAACAAGGAGAATAAAGGTGTTTTGTTGTTTTGGGTTTTTTTGGTCACAAATGGCCAGAAGAATAGCTATTGGGCTTAGACTATACTCGACTCAGTCCAGAATGTTAAAATGTTAAAATGCTTCAAGGAGGAAAACTTAACCCCAACACCTAAGAAAAAGAGATTGAATGTCAAACTCTTCCAACAGTTCAGAGGGCAAATTATGGTCTGAAAAATAGGTGAGGGGATGCTAACCCTCTTCTCCCCTGAGTAACTCACCAACTCATACATACAACCAACTCTGCAATAGTTGCTGCTGGATCTAGATTTTCAGGAAGAGACAAGATCCTTTGTACAGGGAAAAGGTATATGGAGAGACAGATCACTGTGCATGGCAGGCTCAGAAACAGGGCTGGCCTGCCAGAATCCAAGGCAGCAAGTTAAGCAGTGTGAGGAGTTCAGGGGAGAGGGAAAAAGAGTGAGCCCAACAGGAGCAGTACAGACCTCTTCCTCCTCAATGCGAGCAGGCTCTATCAGCAGGTTATTGGCCTGGTCAAACGACACCCCCTGTTAGGACAGGACCAGCAAAGAGGCATGCGGATTAGTGGGGCCCAAACCAGCACCATCACCGCCACCACCACCATCACCACCACACGCCCACAGTCATTTCTGGAGATGTTGCTTGGGGCCTTGCCTGCTCCAGCACCAGCTCCAGCCACGAGGCAGAAAGGAGAGGAGAGAGGAAGGAAAACCACCAAGCTCACCCATGCCGGAGTGTGAAGTGTAGCCACCAGTGTCCTAGGGCCTAAATTCCCTCCTCCACCAAAGGACTGGCTCCCCAGGCTCTTTTCTTTGTCAATTCCCATTGGAGAAATCCCAGCACAAACCCATTTCCTAGTAAAAAGCCTACTGAAGGAAAGCTTAGGGTTCCCTGACCCCTATGACCGTTTTGATAACATGGGAAGTGGTGCTGCCAATATAGGTAGGGGAAGGGAACAGCTCTCAAAGTCTAGGGATAGAGGGGCAACAAACACTGATATAAAGATTTATCTCTGACAACTGTGAGTGATCAGAGCAGATTTATTTATATAGCCAATGCTCAGTAAAATTCCAAAATAGAGTTGTGTCTCTGAATAAATGACCAATCACAAGAATTTCCCTGACTAACCCCAAGTGGTTTCCACAGGGTTATTTGCCTCTGCCTTTCATTAAATGAGAAATACACACGGAAATATGTCTGTGACCAAGTGGACAACATATATCTCTCTATTGACCCTTCCTGCTCCCATACAGCTGACAGTTAAAATGCTGGGCATATGGTAGAAACTATAAGTGTTCGTTGACTGGCAAGAGAATCAACAATCCTACAATTCCTCCAATCCCACCTCCTAGTCAAAGAACAGAAGGCTTAGGGAGAAAAAGCAATTAACTGCCAGCACCATCTTGGAGAGCTAATCTCAAAGAACAGGGAGGGCAAAGGGAAAATGCAAATTAGAGCTGGCAACAAATGGATGAGGAACAGTGATCAGCAGTACAAAGAATAGTATCATTCAGTAGTACAACTAATGAGGGAACAATAGAGGCATCCTACTGCTGGTGAATCCCACCTGAGTTGACCCTTTCTATCATTTGAGGATGGGAAAGGTCTCCCAAACAGAGCCTTGTTGTGTCTAGGGGAGGAAAATCCTCAACAGCACCAAAGAATTTTCAGCCTTCAAGCTTTCTGCAACATGACAGCTATTCTCCAGGGTCTTCCCTACCTTAGAAGTCCCCTGAGGGTACCCAGGCCCTTGGGGCCCTACCTTGACAGAAGGTGGGGCAGTCACTGCCCCATTCTTTTCTTCATCAGGTTCACTGTCCTCTTCTTTGTTCATTTCAGCATGCTGGCCCCAAGGGACAGGCCTCTGCTCAAGTGGAGCATGGGGGCCATTGCTACAGCCTGTTGGGGCTAGCTCCCCATCTCCATCCCCTGACAGACCCTGAAGCAAGGCAACCACAGCCTCAGGTCTGGGCAGCTTGGTGATTTTAAAGTGCTTCTTGTAATGGGGAGTGTCTTTCCGGATCAGCCTTTGCCTTTCCCCAGGTGGGGGTCGCAGTTCCTCAGCTTCATCCTCATCTTCACTCCGTACCAGTGTGTCCTCTGCAAAGTGCACTGTGGGCTGCAAGATGACCAGAAGTGTGAAACCTGCCTTTGGGACCACGAAAATCATCCTCTTTTCCTTCTTGACCATAGAAACCTCCCCTAACTGAAACCATTCATGTTGAAGACATGAGGACTGAGTTGTGAAATAATCTCCCCCCATTTCGCTCCATTCCATAGCCTCAAAAACCCACAATCGCTTCCTTTTCTTCACAAAATTTTCAGGTCTATATTTTCCCCAATACACTAGAATTTATTATTTTTTCATTATGAACTCATAATCCCTAGTACAGCTTCCCCCCCCCTCCAATTCAATGCAACAAATATTTATTAAATACCCAGAGTAAGCCAAATGATGTGACAGGCACAAAGAACACCTTTAAAGATGCAAAAGGACCCAATCTTTGAGCACAAGTAGCTATAGGGAATGGGGAGAGGAAAAGAGAAGATATCAAATACACAGGTGAGTCTAATACACAGTAGGAAATAAAGATTGCAAAGGAGATTCAAAGTTTACATACGCACAGGTATACCTCCCTTTGTCATTCTTTCCTTAAGACATGTTTGAATTAACTGAATTCCTTTGGTTTTAATTTACTAATTGGTTTTAATTTACTAACCAAACTGTGACTTGTGAATTTTTCTCTTCCTGCATAACCAATCTAGAAGTGTTGCACACAAATATTCATTGAATGTTTACTGTATGCAATCTATCTATTTGAGCTAACATGCCCAAGTTTTCATGTTTCTCCATGTTTATCAGTCCATTGGTTTGTGTACTAAGTGAACCAATGTTTCTCTGTCAGCATGCACATCAATCACTAAATCCATCTTTCCAATCAATGAGTCCATACTTCCTCCTTGTCAAGTCACCTAAAGACTTCATAAGGTCCTATTGACGGAACAGAAGAGATGGCAGCCTTAATAGGAAGGGGAATGAAAATCATTAAGAGGCATGGAGCAGAAGTAGCATCTTCTTTCTAAAGGCCCTACTTTCAACTTCCCAAATGGAAAGCTCTTCCTTTTCAAATAGCACCTAGTGTCCTGGGAGTTGCAGGGAGAGAAAAGGAGGTAGACAAGCTCTAGGTTACAGAGCCCATTTATAGAAAAAGGCACAGAACCCTAAATGGCATGCCAGTCAAGCCCATCTGGAGCAAGATGCTGTTTATGCTAGAATGATATGCAACAATGTGCTTTGCTCCAGTCTTGTCTATTCTTCTGCTCTGCTATTTTTGTCATTTTTCCCCTTAGTTATTTAGTGTAAGTTCCTTAGAAGACCAGTTAAACCTTGGCTGAACCAAAAGGGTCTTTGTTCATCCCCAGTTCACTTAGGAGAGGCAGGGTTTGAATGAAGGGAAAAATAGTTGTTCTAATCTTCTGGACTGGGACAGAGGGAGAGTTTCCAGAAAGGAAAAGAGAAGAGCTAAGAATACAAATTCTTTCCTACCTGGGACTTCTCTCATAGTCTCTCATATATCTGAGGGAGAGATGATAAAGTACAAACTCCAAGAAAAGGTAAAGTTCTTTAGCATAGAGCCAGATACATAGTAGGGACTTAATAAATATTTATCCAATTGAATGAACAAAGACAACATTTAAAAGTTTAAAAAGATTCTAAAAGTTCTAAGATGAAAGCATTGTTGAAGTATAAAAAATACACTTTAGATTATTTTAAATTAAAATTCTGTAATATAAATAAAGCTTATGTTGGGGGAAAAATCTTTCACAGACAATCTCTCAAACAGAATGTGACTGAATTGGAATATTGCTGTGATATAGGAAATGATAAGCTGGTTCATTCAGAAGAATATGGAAAGGCTTGGACCTATGAAGATGCTGCTATCTACCTCCAGAGAAAGAACTGATAAGTGCAAATAATCACAGCATGGTCATATGTGTGTGTATGTGCAAGTATGACCATATATGTGAATGTTTATAAATATCTATGTATATGCATACATATCCAAATTTAATTTCAGCCTTCTTTAAGCTGGTGGAAGAGAAGAAGGGGGGAAGAAAAAAGGGGGCAACAGAGAACCAATAAGAAAACAAAGAAAAGTTGGATAGTTTTGAAAATAATGTGTATTTATTATTTAGGCTGACTTGAAATGGAAATTTATTATTTTACATTGGGATCCTCTTGTATAATCTACTGTGGACATGGTAGTGTTTTTATTTTCTTTAGTCATTTTGTGTTTAAATTTAAAATAAAAATTACCAAAAAAAATGCTTCTTAAGTATATATATGTAGATAGATAGATAGATAGATAGATAGATAGACAGATAGATAGATATAGATATAGTCTCGCCCTACTGGGACAGGTTCCTCTTCCCTTTCTCACATACTCCCTCTGCCCACTCCTGAAACTGTTCCTACCATCTGAAAAGAAAAGGACTTCATCTTAAGAAGTTCAACTCTCAGCAGAGTCTTTTACATTAAGGAATCAAAGACCTTATACAACAATGGAACAAAAGCTACAAGTTGGGAACAGGGGGTAGGGAGGATGGGAACAACTGGCTATAGTCAAGAGACAGAGATTAAGCAACAATCACCCCCTTTCACTGACACAAGAAGCCTAAGATTATAGGTCTGATCTCAAATAAATTTCCAATATCAATTGGCCTCTTGTTTGTTAAAAGTATTAGACAGGAAACAAACTGGAGAACTAAATCCCTTCCAACCCATATATTAAGGTGAAAAGCAAAGCTCCACGCTTTCTTTTGGTCCCCCACCCCCACCTCCCCTTTCTCTACCTCCGGCCCTCACCCCCCCAGCTCTTCATACCTCATCATATTCTTCCTCTACTTCCTCCTCAATGCCAGCTGCCGTAATTTCCACCTCCTCATTGGCTCTGTGACTTGTCTCCTTTTCTGATGTTTGCCCCTGTTTTTGCTCCACCTTTTCTTCTTCCTCTTCCAGAAAGCCCGCCGAGGCTGTGCTGGTAGACACATGTGAGTCCATGCTCTGGTGGGACTGAGAGCTCAGCCTCTTTTCCTACAATGCAGAGAATCTAGAGATTATACCTTCAAATACTCATTCTTGTTCATCTATTCTTAAATATGGGTAGAATCAGCTCCTGACCCTCTGTTATTCTTGATCTAGAATCTGTGTCAGAAAGCTTATCACTAACAATCATGTTTTCAACTATTATCAGGTAGGAGTTGATTCATAAATCTTTATCTCTAGTTCCAACCTGTCTCTTGAGCTCTAGCTCCACTCAAAAGTGATGCAGGAAGCCACCTAATCTAACCTAGATGGCCTAAATTAAATCCTGTCCCAAATACAGCCAACAAGTGACCACTCAGACTTCACCTAAAAACTTCAAGGAGCAATAGGAAAAAGAGAATAAGAGTCCATTGTATTTTTAAAGAGCTCTAATTCTTAGGAGTGTTTTTTCCCTTACATTAAGAATAAATCTATCTTTTCTGAAACTTTCCCCCCAACTGTTCTTCATTCTACCCTCAGGGGCCAAGTCAAACAAGTAAGATCCCTCCCACACAGGATAACTCTTCAAATATTTGAAGACAATTATGTCTCCCCAGAGTCTTCTCCATGGGAAACATGCCCAGTTCCTTCAACTAATCCTCCTCCTTCTGACAGTTCCTCCTCTTTCTCTTTCAGTGGCTCCTCCAAAGCCTCCAGTTCCCTAAAGTTTCCTCCAAGGCTCTATTCTCACTCCTCTTTTTACTAAACATCATCTTTTTTTTTTAACATTCTTCCTTACCAGTTCCCAAGATTTCAACTACCACTTCCATGAAGAAAGGGCTCAGACAGGCATTTTCTCCTGAATTCTCATTCCTTGCCTATATGATTATCTCTAGCCTGTCAAACCCACTATATCAAAAACTAAAATCATTTTTCTCCCCAAAACCCACTTCTTGACTTTTCTGATTCTGGTAATAATATTACTTGAAACTTTTATATCATCTTTGACTCCCTCTCCTCCTTTGCCTTTGACATCTAGGAAATAATACTAAGTATTATTATTCATTCATTTATTCATCAAAAACTAAGTTCTTGTATTAGACATTTGGGGAGATATACAGTTTGAATAAAACAAGGGATAAACAGGAGATCTGTTAATCTTTTTTTTTTTTTAGGTTTTTGTAAGGCAAATGGGGTTAAGTGACTTGCCCAAGGCCACACAGCTAGGTAATTATTAAGTGTCTGAGGCCGGATTTGAACTCAGGTACTCCTGACTCCAGGGCCAGTGCTTTATCTACTGTGCAACCTAGCTGGCCCTTGGTAATCTTTTTCATAAAACTGACAGTTGAGGTCAAGATGAATGCTAAGGAAGAAGGGACAAAGAAAGAAAATAGGGCCAAGGATAGAAGATCAGGGAATCCTCTCAAGGAATAAAGCAAGAGGATAAAAAGCTAGCAAAGGAACAGTTAGGAAAAAGGAAAACTTAAGAGGAGTGTGTGTCCCTGAAGACAAAGTTAAAGAAATATCATTTAGGAGGAGCTGATCAATAATACCAAGGGCACTGTCAAAATCTCTTGCATCAGTTGCCTCTTGTAAATTGCCACTAACTACTGCCCTAATTCAAAGCCTCCTTACCTTCTACCTGGACTATTATAATTGCACCCTACAGCTTGCCTCATCACTTCAAAGCTTACCTCCAGCAGCTATCATATCATTTCATGTCATTCTCCATATCAAAACCTTAAATAATTTCTAAATGCCTATCAAATAAAAGTCCAACCTTTTTAGTCTGGCTTCCAGGGTCCTCTATATTCTGTCCAATCTAATTTTCCAGTTTCACCTCACTATTCTATACTTCAGGTAAAATTACTTACTTTTTTCTTTTTTAGCTTTTTTTTTTTTGCAAGGTAAATGGGGTTAAGTGGCTTGCCCAAGGACACACAGCTAGGAATTATTAAGTGTCTGAGACCGGATTTGAACCCAAGTACTCCTGACTCCAGGGCCGGTGCTTTATCCACTACGCCACCTAGCCGCCCCTAAAATGACTTACTTTTGATCATCCAATGCTTTCTTATACCTAGAATATTCTCTTCTCCTTTTCCCTAGCCTTTTTAAATACTTTCATATTTCAAGGTTTAGAAGTAGCTATCAGATATATATATATAATCATCTATATTAGCCTGAAGGCAATCTCGAGGAGAGCAGATTTTTATCATACATCTTTATGCTTTTCTCTATTTCAACATCTAGACATAGCAAGCTCAAGTATTTATTGACTGAATTCTACCACACTTCTAGATATGCAAGCTTGGCAACTTCAGGACTATCCTGAATTCTTTTCTGTCAAGGTTTCCAAAAGTCTCTCATCTGTTCTTACTATCACACTAGTCCAGGTTCTTACCATTGTCATCATAAATGTAATAATGACAATGACAGCTAACATATATGTAGAGCCTCATTTGTGCAAGGCTAAGTGCTTTATAATTATTGACTCATTTCATTCTCACAATGACTATTATCTATTGCATAGATGAAGGAACTAAGGCAAAGAAATATTTAAGTGACTTACTCAGGGTCCCACAGCTGGATTTGAACTTAGGACTTCCCAATTCCAGGCCAATGTTGTGTCCCCACATCTTGAGTTTGCAATACTACAATAGCTGGTTTTACTGTTTCCCTTTCAACCTTCACTTTTTCAAAAATTCTACAAAGTGTTACTACCTTTCCTTAAAAAATACTTTTATCATACCAAAGACCTGCTCAAAAATCTCGATTCTCTCTCCCCTAGTTAAAGGGTAAAATCTGAACTTCTTAATCTAGCATTCAAAAATGCACCACTTGATACCCTGAGATACTTCTCCAATTTTTTTTCCCATTATTAGATGGGATCATAGATAAGATACTTCCTCTCTCAGGAACCTTTCTGAAAAATGAAAGTTATTTAAGTCAATCAAAAAAAAGGTGCAGCTAGGTGGCGTAGTGGATAAAGCACCGGCCCTGAAGTCAGGAGTACCTGGGTTCAAATCCGGTCTCAGACACTTAATAATTACCTAGCTGTGTGGCCTTGGGCAAGCCACTTAACCCCGTTTGCCTTACCAAAAAAAAAAACCCTAAAAAAAAAAATCAATCAATCAAAAAGTATTTATTAAATATAATTAAGTACCAGATTCTATCCTAGATGCTGGTAATACAAAATCAAAAATGAAATAGTCCCTATCCTCCAGGACTTTACTATTACCTATTACTCAAGGAGTCTACCATCAAAAGAAACAACATATACACATATATGTAAATGTGTGAGGGGCTATTTGGGCTGAACATCAAAGTGCAGGAAGGGTAAATCAGAGTAAAGGGTTGGACCTAGAATAAGATTAGCAAAATTATTAACAAAGGAGATCTAACAGGAACAGTTAAGACTGAAAGAAGAATGAAAATAACAGTTATGAAAACCCAAAGAGGAAGTATCTAGGAGAAGAGGACCATCAACATTATCAAATGATGCAGTGATGTCAAGAGGATTGAAGTCTGAAAAATGACCACTGAATTTGACAAGAGGATAATGGTAACTTTGGAAAGGGCACTTAAGTTGAGTGATACAAGGGGTAGATAAGTAAGTAAAAGACAAGGAAATGGAGATGATGAATGTAATTAATTCTACAAGGAGGTTGGCTGTGAAGATATATATATATATATATATGTATGTATAAAACAATAGTTTTTTTTTTAAAGATGAGAGAATTACGGATGTTTGTAACCAGCAGGGAAGGAGATAGTAGATGAGTATTAGAAAGAAGGTCAGATTTTCAGAGAGGAAGGGATCTAAAACACAAGTAAAGGGTTGACCCAGGCAAATAGGACTGTATGTGCTTCATAAACTAGAATAAAGGATGACGTCAAAGGATTTTAACAAAAAGAGGAGCTCATATCGAGTAATTTCTTGTTTTTAAATGATGGAAAAATCAAGATCCTCTTCTGAGAAGAGAAATGAGGGGAAAGAATGAGGTAGAAGGCCTAAGAAAAAAAAAGATTTAGAATAGTCAATGTGGGTAATGTGATAAGATTAGGGAAGAATAAAATGACTGGCTAAAAGGAGGTGAGGCAATAGGGAGAGGTAGAATAAAAGATTATGGTTGAGATGCAGATTTATAACCATATGAGTGTTAGAGACTTGTCGGGGACAATGAGATCAACGGTGTGACTGATCCTGTCTATGACTGAGGTACAATGAAGGTATAATTTGGGGAACTGAGGAGGTTGATGATTTAGAAAGCAAAGGAGACCAAGAGAATATCAACAAATAAACTGAAATCCTTGTGTAGGAACAGGAATTGATGTGGAGAGAAGATATTAAGTCAGATATCGGGAAGTTGGTAAAAAGTTGTCAAGATGCTCTACATTTGATGATAATACATGGAGAGAATGAACATCAAAGGAAGAAAGGCTGCTCAGTGATGGTAACAGAGGGACAGTAACTTGTAAAGTTTTCAAATACAGGTGACTTATCTTCCTCTAAGCTTATCTTATCTAAGCCTCAAACACAAAAGGTATTCAGTAAAAACTAGTTGAATTATTCTCAATATAAGGGAGTAACCATACATAGTGGGAGTATAAGACAAGACCATCCTGGCAAGTATTCAATTCAGTACCCAAGTGTGAAGGCTTTGGACCAGAGAATTGAGAAGAAACACAGTCCCACTGAAGAAATACTCCTTCTAAAAATGGAGCCATGGTCCATTGGTCTCTTGTAGTAAGAGGGTGAGGACATGCACCTCACCCTAGAAAACCCTCCTACTTTTATAGAGTAGAGAAAATAGTCCCACCTCTAGGAATCCCCAAAGGGTCTGAAAGGGGAGACTTAAGTCTCTCTCTCTGCCTTCTCGTTGATCCAAATCTAGGCAGAAGGGAAACATGAAAAGAAATCCCTGCCCTTGGTGAGAATAACTTAGACAAGAATTTTGAAGAAGCTCATCAAGGGGTAAGGGGATAGCTAAAGTACAGGCTATCAAAGGATATAAATATGGAAGGAGGCTTAGAAATCATCTAGCCTAATCCATTTATTTTACGGCCAAGGAAGTCCAGAAGCACTGATGTGAGCAGAGCTGACTATTGGCATGAAGGGCTTTAATGAGGAAAATATTGCTAAAAGTCCAACACCTGTGTCTCTGATTATTGCTCTGGCACCTCCAAGATTCTCCAGATTCAAAGAGATTGCTAAGTAGTGAACTCAGTGAGCCATACCAAATAGTTATCAGTGCATTTGAAAACAGAACAGAGCCTCCTTAGGGGAGCTCATGAAGGCTACATACAGCCAGGAAATCCAGGGAGCAGCAGCCACACAGACAGTAAGGGGAGGAAATGGAATGTCTAAGAATAGTTTAAGACAGGAAGGGATCCACATGGAATAGTGACAACAAAATAACTACAGAAAGGAAGCACCCTTGCCCCTTCCCCTTCCCCTCCCCCCATTCCCTGGTGCCTTGTCACCTGATTTCCCAAGGAAATGTCCTTCCATGTCCTTTATCTATATCCCACTACTCCTATGCCTCACTCCCTTTACTGCCCTCATACCTTGTGAGGGAATGATTCTTCATTCTACAAAATCTGAGAAAGGTAAAAATGGCTCCTTACAAAATTTCTAATTGTATACAAGTAGATAACTTATTGGATAACCATAAGAAATTTAAAATATCTTGGCAGACTAGCTAGCATAGCAGACTACGTTAATAAGATAAAACATGTTATGGATAAATGTAAAATCTTGTACTTGGGGAAAAAAAAAAATCTGCCTAAGGATGAGATGGGAAAGTGTGGCTGAACCAGCAGTTCTGAAAAAAGACTTGGGGTTTAGTGATCTGGAAGTTTAATCTGAGGCAATTAGATGATACAATACAGTGTTGGACATGAACTTAGGAAGCCCCGAGTTCAAATTTGGGCTCAGTAATTAGCTGTGGGACCCTGAGCAAGTCATATAACCCTATTTGCCTCAGTTTCCTCATCTATAAAATGAATGCAAAAGGAAATGGCAAACCACTCCAAAATCTTTACCAAGAAAACTCCATAAGGGAACCCAAAGAGTCAGACATAACTGAAATAAATGAACACCCACAAAAACTTAATCTGAGCCAATAGTGATATGGCAACCAAAGACAAGAATGAGATCTTAGGTTGCACGAATGGCAACCTATCGATGTCTTCTGTAATCTGGTCAGATGACTCTTGGACGATTGTGGTCAATCAAAACCAACACATCTTTGTAAGGATACCGAGGAATTGGTGTATATTCAGGAGAGTTTAACCAAAATTGTTAGGTATTAAGAATCAAACCATATGAGGAAAAAATTGGAGATATTTAGCCTGGCAGAAGAGAAGACTTAGGTGAGGGTATAACTGCTTTAAGTAAAGAGCTGTCATGAGAGAGACTAGTTCTTTTTCACCTGTATCTAGAAGGCAGAACAAAGAATAATTGGAAGCTGCAGAGAGGCAGATTTCAGCTCAACATAAGGAAAAACTTCCAAAAAAAAAAGCTGTTGTAAAATTAAACAGGCTGCCTAAGGAAATAAGCATTGGAGATGTTACAGAAGATGCATGACTCTTGCAGAGGATGTTGTAGAGGGATTGCTATCTTGAGGCTTGAGTAATTGGACTAATCTCCTTGAAGACCTGAAGTTTGGATTCTGTGACTTAATCCTTAAGGCCCCTGAACTCTCCAGGGCTAAATCTCAAGCAAAAAAGAACAACCAGAGAAGCAATGATCAGGTCCTTCACTGCCTTTCTCACCTTAAGATCGACAGCCTGTGCAGTTTAGTGGGTAAAGTGCTGTGCTTAAGCATCATTAGACCCAGGTTTGGTTATGAATTCTTGCACTCACTTATTATATAACTTAGGTAAGTCACTTAATCTTTCCAAAGTCTCAGTTAATACAGCTACAAAATGGGGATAATAATTCTACTAACTTCTACCTCATGTTCGCTCTAAGAAAAGCCCTTTTTGGGCAGCTAGGTGGCGCAGTGGATAAAGCACCGACCCTGGAGTCAGGAGTACCTGGGTTCAAATCTGATCTCAGACACTTAATAATTATCTAGCTGTGTGGCCTTGGGCAAACCACTTAACCCCATTTGCCTTGCAAAAACCTAAAAAAAAAAAAAAAAAAAAAAAAGCCCTTTTAAACAGTACAATGCTCTGGAAATGAAAAGCTATCATTTTCTCCTGAGAAGAAAACACATGAGTGGGTAGAATGGACTCACAGAGTAACTGTGGTGAAACAATTACCCCAGACTCTGTTTCTGTTGTTGTTGTTGTTATTTGCAAGGCAATGGGGTTAAGTGACTTGCCCAGGGTCACACAGCTGGTATGTATCAAGTGTCTGAGACCACATTTGATCTCAGGTACTCTCCAGGACCGGTGGACACCTAGCTGTCCCCATCCCCAGACTCCTGACAAGAGTGAAAGGTGAGTGCTAAGAAGTAAAGATTCACAACTTTATGAGACCCCTGCTGGGAAAGGTACTGACAGACACTTGTGAAGGACAGCTAGATGAAAATAAAATGAGATATGTTTTTAAATTCTCCGCAAAACAAAGTACCAAGTAAATGCTATTATCTTATTTTTAAAAATTTAAGTTTTATCTACATAATTTAAATTTTATCACTTTCTTAAGTCTAAGCAACTAACAAGACAATAAATCAAGACCTGATCTGTTACTTTTATCAATTTTCAAGGTGCAAATGCTCACACTGAAAATTTAACAATCACTTCCTGCAGGTCAGGATGAGTTAGTTCTAGCATACCTCTGCTTCTGGAGTTATATGGGGCACAGACAGGTTACCTAAGCTGCTCAGGATCTCATAGCTAGTGTCAAAGGTGAGATCTGAATTCAAGTCTTCCTGATTAAAAGTGCAGCACTAACCTACTATTCCACAATGTCATACTTCTGTTGCAGTTCATACTGCAAAAGAAATGTAGCCTTTCAAGTTTGCAGAATCTCATTCTTACCTTATGAGGCAATCAATACAAATCTTATTAACCAAAATACCAAGTCCCAGGACATTTTAATTGACTGGCCCAAGACCAAATAGTGAAGTTAGTGCAAAAGATGGACCTGAATCCAGGATGTCTGACTTCAAAGAATCTTCTTTTTATCTCACAATCCTGATTGACACCACAAAAAAAAAAGAATTTTCATTCTTCCTTCAAGACCAAAAGCTACCCTAGTGGCTAGTGGCAGCCAGCAGACTAGATGAAGAGCCAGGAGACTACTCAGATCAGGCTGGGACAGAGGAGGAAAAAGAAGGGGCTGGAGGACCTTCTTGGATGAGTAAACCAAAACCTATCTCCCAAGCACTCCTATTCCATGGCCTCTTACTCTTTATTCCCATCACTCCCCCACACTTTCCCAAAATTTTCCATTCCCAAAGACATGTTCTCTTCTATCCCCCCCAACCCCCCAACTCCCCCTTCACACCTCCTCAGCAGGCAACATCTGCTCTGAATCAGGCTTTGCTGTGTAGGCCTCATTACGCCGATCCTCAATCACTTTCTTCATAACCTTCAACTCACTGGGGTGGGGAGTAGCTCTTCGCTGAAGACCCTAACATATGAGAAACCATAACTGGAAAGTGGACCCTGCCCTGGACAGTGGGATAAAGCCAAGAGGGGGAAGGAAGGGATGGAGAACAGTGACTCTAGAAAAAGATGACCAGAAATTGGTGGTATTAATGTTAAGGCAATGATAAACACAAAGCAGGGACTACACGGGGTGGGGGGGAGATCTAGTGACTGCTGCAGCTCTCGGAGTCAGCTGCTTAACAGAGAAGGGAACAGGAACTTGTCTTCCAAAGCATGAGCCCCTAAACTCACCCTCTTTTCTGCCCCAGGTTCCTCATCTTCCATACCCACGGGCTCCTCCAAGAATTGGATCACACTGACCCGGTTCACGTGACTATGGCTGCCGCTCCAGCTCTCATCCAGGCTGCTCTGCAGCAGGGTGTCTGGAGGAGCAGAGAGGAAGCAGGGACTGGGCCAGGGGAAGACACGAAGGGAGAGGGGCCAGGGCAGATAAGAATTGGACTAGTAAGGGAAAAACCATGGGGATGGGGTGAGGCAGAAACCTGGCAGGGTGGGGGTGGAGGGGTGAGGCCAGAAATTGGGGCAGAAGAAGAAAAAGGAGTGGAGTTAGGGTGGACTATGGGGAAGGTGAGGTAGGAATGCAGGGAGTGGTGGGGAGAGATGGGGCCAGAGATGGGAGTTGGGGTGAGGAGAAGAGCTGAATACTAGCATGTCCTACCAAGGCTAGGTGAAGGCTGCTGGGGCAACAGGTAGCAGGTGAGCACCTTCTCCCCAGTCTTCTGATCATCCTCTGTTTGGAACTTGAGCATGGGCTGAGCTTGGTTCTCTGCCAGCCACAGGGCCTTCAAGTTGAGGTGGGTGAGGGCGAAGGGCAAACTCTGCAGCCTGGGGGGATGGGGTCTACTGAGAGGGCCTCGCTCCCCTGAGCCAAGGGCCCCTCCTTCAACACCTCTCCTGTTCTCCATAAGTAAGGGGAAAAGGAAGAGGTGGAAGCTGGGAATGGAGAAGGAGAAGTCTGCTTACCGGTTCCCTGCCACATCCAGCACATGTAGTTCAGTGGTGCCAGCCAGTTCAGGGGGCAGAGAGGCCAGGCGGTTGTCACGTAGGGAAAGCACATTCAGACTGGTACAGCCGCCAACCTCAGCAGGGAGTGTTCCTAACCGGTTTCGGTCCACATTCAGGTTAGTCAGTTTGGTTAGCTTCCCCAAGGATCGGGGAAGTGCCTGCCGGGGAACAATATGGGCAATGAACCCAGGGTTTCCAAGTCATTGTCAAGAGGCCAGCGATACATCTGCCCAACCCATCAGCAGGATCACAGAGTCAGTTCTCTTCCATTGGAACTAGAATGACTTCTAGTTTGAGGGGTGGCTTCTAGTGATCCATGAGTGTTATAGGCAGGAGACACGGAAAAGACTTCCACAGAGGGAAGAAGGAAAGAAAACAATGTGTAGAACATCACTAGGATCAGAATGGGGTCTCCAAGGACAAAACAATGTGGACACTATTGAGGTCTATGGAGTTAGGGGTAGAGGTTAAAGCATCATAGACTTCTAGGATGGAAATGACAAGAATGGAAATTAAGGGTTCCACAGCAGGGATCATGGGGTCTGAAAGCACGAACCCCTACTGGGCCAGGATAGCATCTTTGTGGGGCCAAGAGCAGAGACCACAGTAATGACAGACTGATCAGGATTTGTCAGGGATTTAGAGCCTTGGAATCAGGTCGGTTTGTAGGAGGGGTTGATTGCAGACTCTGTGGCCCATACCGTTAGCATGTTCTCGGTGAGAATGAGTTCTGACAGGTTTTCACACTCTCCAATGGCTTCAGTAACCTCACACAGTCGATTCTGATCCACCTTTAGAATGGAGAGCTGTTTCAATTGACCTGGGAAGAGAAAGGTAGAGAGTAAATGAAAGTAAGAGATTTTCCCATCAAGAGCAGCTGGAGACTGAACAAAGAAAGTGCTGCGCTTGGAGTTTAGGAAGACTTGAATGCAAATCAAGCCTCAGACAAGAGCTATGTGACTCTTGATAAGTCATTTAACTTCTGTCTGTCTCGGTTTCTTCATCTGTAAAATGGGCATAATAGCACCTTCCTCACAGGATTGTTGTGAGGATCAAATGGGATAATATGTGTATAATGCCTAGTACAGGGCCTGGCAGAGAAGGTGCTGTATAAATGCTTAGTCCCTTCTTCTCTTCCCCAACCTAAGCCCATCCCTTTCCTTGCCATCAAAAAATGAATGTCCTTGGAACACCCCACATACCAATTCCATCTGGGAGCCGCTCCAGTAGGTTCTGAGACAGTAATAGGTCTGTGAGCAGGGTCAGTCCACTGACCTCAGCCGGCAGCTGCTCGAGTTTGTTCTCAGATACATCCAGGCACACCAAGCGTCGAAGGTTCCCCAACTCCTAGAAAAAAAGTGGAGAAATGGGAAGAGAGAGATGGACTAAAAGCATAAAGACTGAGGAATGTTGGAGGAGAAAAGCTCAACAGAGAACTAGAAGTACAGATAGAAAGCCTGGGGGCTAGAGGAGTCTAGAGGAAAGGTCGAAAGAAGATGAATAAAGGGAAGCTAGGGGAAAGCAAGAAGAACTGAAGGAAAGTTAAGAAGGGAGAGGAATGAAGGCATAGGAAGATCTGGAATTAAGGAAAAATGAGGAAATGTTGGAGAGTTTAGAGGTAGAGACACAATGGAATAAGAATTCTGACAAGATGGGGAAAGCTGAGAAGGAAGTACAATAAAAGTAAGAGAAGACTAGAAGAGTATGATGAAAAGCAGAAGTTTAAAGAAAGGTGGGGATTGAGCAAACAAAAGCAGGGAATAGGTAGAAGAGGGGGAGTTGGGGAGAAAGTTCCTGATTTCAGACTCCCTTTTGCTCACCGGAGGCAGTGTACACAGCTGATTTCGGTCCAGCCACAGCTCTCGCAAATTAGGAAGGGCTCCCAGCGTGTCTGGCTATAACAGAATAGGACAAATAAAGATGTATCAGTAGAGACAAGCAATTCTCTTGCTTCTGTCCAGATATCCCACCCTCAAAACCAACTCTAGTCCCCAGAGCCCTAGGCCCTGCCCCTTACCAGCACTTCCAAGTCATTGCCACCTAGATCCAGCTGTTCCAATTTGACAAGGAAGGACAGGGACCTGCAAGCAGGAGAGCAGGAGTATGGGACAGAATAGATTAAGAGGTGGAGGGCAACTGAAGGGATATGAAAAAGGAAAGAGCTCAAACTGCATCCAAAACTAAAGCCTTACAGCCTACTAGGCCAGGGAATCTCTGAAGAGAAAATTGGGATAAGGAATTCTGCTGGGATGGAATAAGTCATTCTGCTAAAACTCACGTGGGAAGGGACTTTAACAGGTTCTCCCGTAGTTCTAAAGTCACCAAGTTAGCCAAACTGAAAGACAGATTGAAATAAGCATAAGAGATGGCTGGAAAATGGTTCCTACTTAGCCAAACTGTCATGCTTCTCCCCCAGAGAATCCCACCATCTAAGTTCCCTCCTCTCTATCAAGGTTCACTCACTTGCCCACATCTCCTGGCAGCACCTGCAGAGATACATCGTTCAGGGCAAGATGAGCTAAGCTGCGCAGCTGGGTGAAGCCATCAGGGAGCCTACAGAGGGAGGGGTCAAGGTAAGAAAAGTCCTCCAGCATCACCAAATGAAAGAATATTCTCATGCTACTCTGCCCCATAAGCAGAGGATCTTGAGAAACTACAAAGAACCACAGCAGATCTTAGGCCTCCCTTCTCCGTAGTCCTTTTACCTGGACAGGGGGTTCCCACTGAAGTCAGCAATCTCCAGGGCTTTGCAAAACTTGATGCTCTCAGGGATCTCAGGGATATCTGCATGACAGATCAGAATCAGATAATCATAACTCACTTTTCTAGAATGCCTACTCCGGGTCAGGCCCTGTGCTAGCGCTTTACAATTATTACTTCATCGGACCCTCATAACAATCCTGGGAGGCAGTTGCTATTACAATCCCCATTTACAAATCAGGAAACTGAGGCAAAGAGAGGTGAAATAATTTGCCCAGGAAGTACTTGAGTTGAGATTTGAACCTAACTTCCCAGTAGTTAAAATGATCCCCCTTCCCTATACTAATCCAGGTTAAGAAAAGAATTTTTTTTATTTTTTTAGGTTTTTGCAAGGCAAATGGAGTTAAGTGGCTTGCTTGAGGCCACACAGCTAGATAATTATTAAGTGTCTGAGGCCAGATTTGAACTCAGATATTCCTGACTCCAGGACCAGAGATCTATCCACTGTGCCACCTAGCTGCCCCAAGAAAAGAATTTTTTTATTTTTTTTATTTTTTTTAGGGTTTTTTTTTTTGCAAGGCAAACGGGGTTAAGTGGCTTGCCCAAGGCCACAAAGCTAGGTAATAATTATTAAGTGTCTGAGACCAGATTTGAACCCAGGTACTCCTGACTCCAAGGCTGGTGCTTTATCCACTACGCCACCTAGCCACCCCTAAGAAAAGAATTTTTAAAGAATAAAAAAAAAAAAAAAAAAAAACCTCACCCAATTTTGTTTTCTAGGTTTCAACAGAGTTGAAAAGTTAAAATTTAGCAAATCTACTTTGAGAAACTGAGAAAAATGAAAGATCACAATAGATATAGAAGCACATGAGCATCTAGAACACTCCTCTATTAAATAATCCAATAGTGAAAAAAAGTTGGTTGCTACAGATGGTCTGTTGGTGGAACTGAGGTATGGTCTCTCTAACAGCTCAGCCCATAGCACTAGGCTCAGCTGTACACTGGGAAATTTTCTTGTCTAAGTGTTCTTAATTAAGCCCTGATCCTTTTTTAACATCTGCTGCTAGTAACACCTCCTCCAGGAAGTCCTTTTAGATTGATGTTGGGTGTTCTCTTGTGTTCTGTGCTGTTAGTAACCTGGGGCCCAAATCAAAATGTTATTAATATTCCCATCAATATGAACATAATGCTGGAACTTCCTTTCATCTCTACTTACCATTCTCAGACATCTTCCCCATGCCCCCTCCCAGGATAATCTCCACCACAGTAATCTACTCTCCCCACTCCTAAACCCAAGGTCTCTCACCATTTCGGGAGACATCAAGCTCCACCAGTTGCATGAAGTTGGCCACCTCAGGTGGCAGCCTCTGAATCTCATTGTCACTCAGGCCCAGTTTTCTAAGATTCAGCAGGCGGAAGAAAGGCTGGAAAGGAAAAGAAAAGGGGCCTCATTAAAACTGTGAGGCTTAAGGAAAAATCAAGGAAGCAAACAACTCAGGCCCTCCAAATAACACAACCCTTCAAACATCCCATACATATACTTCCTACCAGCACTCCTAGAACCAATGCCCCCAAAATCCTAAAACTCATCCACCTTACAGAAAAATTAACTAATAAGCTTGTTCTCTCTCTTAATACTCCTCTAATAGACACAATCTCAATCCCAGAGAATTGAGACCTCAGGGCCCAAGAGCTGAAGAAGGTAGGAAGTTTTGTGGATTGCCAGCTCAAGGCCAGGGAGTCGGCTGTTTGTCCATTGTGATGTACAACACACGGATTTCCGGCCATTTAACACCAAGACTTAGGAATCTCAAAGCTTTTTGGAATCTGCTTCTTCAACAGTACCCCCCCTCCCTCCCAAGACAGTAGCACAACAGCTCCCACCCACATCTCTGGTACACAATGGTCCAACAAAGGTAGTTAAGTAGGCAGAAAAGGACTGTGAGCAATGGAAGCTATGGTAGGTCCAGAGAACAGAGGTACCAGGGAGGGGGTGTAGAAGTGAACAATGTAAAGGATTGAGAATGTCTGGGCATCATAGGCAGACATGCAAGAGTTTGGAACAAGAAAAACATGGGAGCCAAGGCAAGATAATAACACCAGAGAAAGAAACAAAAGGGAAAAAAAGTAAAGAGGACAAGATAGAACAGTTATAGAAACATTGGGGAAAAGGCTGGTACTGCATTGGGGAAGGAAAAAGTAAGGAAGGAAAGAGAGCCAGGCCAAACTCCCAAGGGCCCAGCCCCTATCCTGCCTGGACAGGCTGAGGCTTCCCTGCCCCAGGGACGGAAACCCAGGCAGCCCAAGAAGGAGGGGTGGGACTATGAGAAGACTTAGGGCCTCCCTAGATGGAAGCAAATTAAAAGCTTCACTTAATAAGCCTGAACCTAAGATTTGCTTAGGACAATCACAGTCTTAACCTGCCTGACTCCTGCTCTGATTTAACATCTCAGTTCCCTCTTTCCCCTCCCCTCCTCTTCCCTCCCAGAGAGATGGGTAGTAGCTGCCTGGTGACAGGTGCCACCTGGTGCCTTCTCAGCAGCAGGTGGGGGTGGGGGTGGGGAAGAGAGGCAAAGAGCTCAGGTAGAACAGGAACCAGTTGGACTCGGCAGGGCCGGTTCAGTAGGGCCTCCTCTGACTCAAGCTCTCCCAACAACTAGGACAAGGAGATGACCCTCCTGCCCCTGTCTTCTATATCCTCAGAGATCAAAGGACAGAATGCCATACTTTTTTCAGCCTAAAGTTGAATAAGTCACTCAACTTCAGGACCCTCAGTTGAGTAAAACTGATGGTGGAAGGTATCCAGATTTTCAGGTGCTCCTCCTCAGATGAAATATGGATGACTAGCAAATGACACATGATACTGGTGTCAGAAAAGAAACCCAATCAATTGTGGGAATCTCTCAGAAGTTCCCAGCACAGCCCCTCTTCAGAACCCCCAAATAATACCTACTGAAGCTCCCTACTGAAAGAGAAAGCAATTTACCCAAACCAACAATTGCTAAGCTTCTTAGAATCCAACACTAGCCCAGTCCTGATGTCAGCAGAGGGCAGAACCAGTGGAATTCCTCCAACCAAGATATATAGTTCCCATGGGATCCAGAAAACTATCTGCAGCCACACAATTCTTGCCCATCCCACACGGGCTACCCTCTGTCCCAGGTAGTTATAGAGAAATGATACCAATCTCAAGCTTCCTAGCCCGGGTTCCATATTGACAATGAAGGGCCCTTCTCAGGGTATGGCCAGCATACAATGAAGTAGCAGACAACTCTCCCTCCCATATGCATGGTGGTAGGGTTATCAAAACAGGGTAGCATGGATTCAAGATGCTGTGCCTTCTGGGATGACTATCCAACCCCTCACCTTGGGTAGCTCCCTCAGCTGGTTGGCATCAAGCAGCAGCTCCTCCAGGCTGCGGCTGTATCGATAGATCTCTTCTGGAACAGCCTGCAGTGAGCAGTGCCGCTTGTCCACTGACTCCACGTGCCGGTTACACCGCCACAAGGGGATGCACTTCAACATGGTGCTTCAGGAAGGGTCCCCTCCCCCAGGATGGAGAAGAGGGAGAGCAGGGGACTCCGGCAGGCAAAGGAAAGTCACAGAGGCTTAGAACAAGGGGTCCCCTATGCAAGAATTACAGGAGCCAACACCAAGCAGGTCTGGGCAGGAGGCATCAGGAGAGAGCCACAGAACAGGGAGCTGGGGGCAAACAAGCAGGAGACCCTGGCCTCCCTTATCGGGGTGCAGGAAGGTGAGGCCAGGCCAGGATCAGTAAGATCTGGCAATGGCACTGCCTTGGGCACAGGTGCCCCAGGCAGCTGTGGAGGAGGGTCTGGGAAGCTGGGGGCTTCGAGGGAGCTCGGGGCTGCATGCGGGAGGGCAGGTGGGGGCCAGGCCTGAGCCGGCTGCGGGAGCTGGACCCTATGAGGTGAACACTGGGACCAGAGAAAGTAGTGGGGTCAAGACGCCCCTGATAGAAGTTCAAAAGTTCTCTTGAAAGCACCTGATGTGTAGTAGTGAAGAAATAAATTGTGAATGAATGATCTCTGAAAAGGAGCCCTACCAAAAAACCTTATGTCCCAGGAGGGCAGATTAGAAGTCCCCTGGGAAGGGTTGAGTTCCCTATGGCCTGGAGGGGCGTGTGAGAAGGGTTCTTTATATGCTAGATGTGACTCAGTTCTCCTAGAAAATTCCTCAATTGAAAGGAAAAAAAGGGGAAAGAGATGTTAGATTTCTAGAGTGAAAACACTGGGAAGGACAGATCCCTCTTAAAGCTGATTTCAGAAGAATGTCTGGTAAGAACCCCCACAAAGGGAGGGACTAGGAGAAAAGGCTGTCCCGGCTAGAAGAGGAGAAACTCCCAAGATGAAATGACTGGATGGCTTGGCTTTTTGGGGGGGGAACTAGGGAAAGGAGTCAATCTAGGAAGGCGAGACTCCTGAAAGGAGGGGGAGGGAGGGAGGCTGCGCTGAGGGGGCCCCGGTGCCAGCCTGGGCAAGGCACCGAGGGCAGGTACGGGGAGAGGAGTGGGGTGGCTCTGGGGAGCCGGGAGGATCGGGAGGGCGAGTGTGAGAGCGAGCGCGAGCGAGCGTGAGCGCGCCGGGCAGGGGCGAGCCCTCGGCTCCAGGACAAAGGGGACGGGCTCCGAGGGGACCGGGGGGCGCGGTCTCTCGGGGCGCTCCGCCGGGGAAGGGGCTCCCGCGAGGGGAGGGGCGGGGCGGGGCCACGTCTCCGAGGGGGGCTCCCCGGGAAGGCGGGGCGGGACGGGGGCGTCTCCTCCCCGGCCCTCTCGGCTCAGCGCCGCGAGGCCCGGGAAATGGGTGGGGAGAGGCCTGGGGGGCGGGGGGCGCGGCCCCGGCTGGGCGCTCAGGCGCTGGGGCTCTGCTCCCGCATCCCGCCCGCTCTCGGCTCCGCGCTGCTCTGGGGTCCTCGGCGACGCCTCGGGCTCGGTCCGGGTCTCGGCTCCGACTCCAGCCGTCCGTCCGTCCGTCCGTCCGCCCGTCCCTCCGAACGTCCTCGCCGCCGCCGCCGCCGCCGGAACCGCCACCGGCCGCCCAACCGCCTGCCTGCCGCGCCGCCTGCCGGGAAGGCGAGTCCCTCCCCCGCCACCCCAGTCCCAAACCCGGGGAACTGCAGTTCCCAGAAGACCCCGCGGCTCCGTCTACATGGTTGGCCCCTCCGGGAAGCCATACTCCATCCCCGCCCCGCTCATTCGGTCAAGTCCCCTAAAGCCCGTTCCGCTCCCTCGCCCCATCTGGCATGCAGGGAAATGTAGTCTTAAGCTTTCCGTCCAATCCGAGGAGAACAACGGCTGGAACGCCAAGCATCATGGGAACTATAGTTCTAGACGGACGGGGGAGGTTGCGGTCGCACTGTCGTCGCTACGACAGTTTGATGCAGATCTTTCCAAAGTTGAGAGGATAGACCAACAAGAAAAAGGATGTTTAAAAAAAAAAAGTTGTATTGGGAAAAAGATGAAGCTCAAGTTAAGAACGGGGCAAAGATGGACAGACGGAAGGCAGAACTACTCATCTTTTACTTCCTTCATCTTGGAAAAAAAATTGGGCTGGAAAAGACAGGAAATAATATTGAGGAGTTTTAAAGTCAAGTTGTCAGTTCCAAATTTCCAACCTAGAATACTGGGAAATGTGATAGCTGAGGTCTTAAGATCGTGGAGAATGGAAAGGATGCCAAAAAACGGGACAAATCTTGTGGTCCCCCCCTTCTTTCTTAAAAAGGTGTTATCTTCAAACTAGTTCCTGCAACATTCTCGAATGTATTAAATGATTTTTTTATGGATTTGTCAACAAATCATTTCAAACTAGTCTGATGTTCCTTTTAAAATTACTAGACTCTTCAGGGATCTGTTATATCAATAAGCCTACCTACACTTCACAAAACATTTAGCAGGCTCTAGGTGATCCTCTTGTGGATAAGAGATCTCTGGACTAGATGGAATGGTCTTATTAAGAGATGAGGAAGAGCTAGGTGACTTCCCAACTAGGTAAATATCCTTACTAAGAGAAATGCATAGGTTCAAATAAGTCATTTAAGTCCAATCTCAAGGTTAGGAAGTAACTTGTCCAGTATCACATTGGCAGTATGCAGCAGTCCCAGATTTTAAACCTAAGTCCAAATTCAGGACCCCCCCCCTTCTAATAATGGCTTTGCAAATTAAAGTTAAAAGGGATAGTTAATGCATTGGATATTAAGAATCCAAAACATAACCCTAACAGCAACATGGGAGTGATGATCAACCTCGAAGGACTCACTCATCCCATCAGCACAACAGGAACAATTTTGGGCTGTCTGCAAAAGAGAGTGCCATCTGTATCTAGATAAGGAGCTGTGGAGTTTGAACAAAGTTCAAGGACTATTCCCTTCAATTTAGAAAAACACAGATATCTTAATGTCTGATCTTGTTACCTCTTAGATTTCTTGTCTCTTCTCTAAGGATATGATTTCTCTCTCATCACACCCAATTTGGATCAAGGTACAACATGGAAACAAAAGTAAAGACTGACAGATTACTTTCAATGGGGGGGGGGGGGAGTAAGATTAGGGGGAAAATTGTAAAACTCAAATATCTTTAATAAAAATTAATTTAAAAAAAAATCCAAAACATAGCTTGATAGGCTAGTGTGTTGAGCTTAATTGTAAGTGGTAATTAATCTGAAAAAGATTCAGGGTGTTTTAGAGGGGCTGTGATGATGATGATGTTTATCCTTCCATCTTGAAAAAGACCAAAACACCAGAAAGGTGATACAGTGACATGCAAATGAATTGGATTTGAGTGAGAGGGTCCTGTGCCAAGTCACTTTCTTATCCAGAGCCATCTGCGTAGTGGTCAGATATGGATCAGGACTGTAAACTCAAATTGAATCAACAGGATCCTCTGATACCAAAAGAATCCCTAATAATCGTAGGCTGCACCATAGAGATGGGGTCTCTAAAGTGGTGGGGATAAATTACTATGTGCCTTGATCAGATTACATTTGGAATAGTTTTTAAGTCCCAAGTCTATCTTTAAAAACTATTACTGATAGGCTGGAAAATGTCTAGAGATTAAGAAAAATGGTGAAGGGTCTGAAGGATTGCTATTTGACCAGAAAGACTGAGGGGAGAATAGGCCCCTGAACAGAGCAAAGGCTGAATGATTTCTTAGGACACACCATTAAAAGACAGTCTGCAGAAGGGACTTGCAAAGTTGAAAAGAAACCTCACAAGATCATTTAATACAATCTATGCCTGAACAGAAATCTTTTCCCTTGATGAGTGGTCATCTAACCCATTTGAGACTTCTAGCACAAAACATTTCTTTCTTTGGTCATATTCCTGCTTAATTCCAATTCTATTTCTTTAATGAGTATTCCTTTCAATAATGCAGGTCTTGATACATCCATCCATGCCCTCTTAAAAATTCACCACAGGTATCTATCCAATATACTGATTGCCTTTCTCAAGTTCTCATATTTGAAGGAAACTACTAAAAGGACATGTGAGCTGATCCTTTGTCTTTTTCATATATGCCATCTTTTTCTTTACTGGGCATACATTTCTCTGAAGTCATCTGCTTTATATTTAGAAAAGTGAGATAGAAAAAATGACAGATTTGGTGAGCAGTTTCCAAAGGAAACACAAAGTTAAATAATGCAATATCTCAAAATGTCAATACTTTTCATGTATGACCCTCTTTGAGGAACTTAAAGTAACCTGGTAAAATGATGTTATACGGGTCCTTAGGAAATCTAAGTGAGTTAACTGCAAGGCTTCTTCAAAGCCAACTGATACTTGCTCCCAACATAATGCTATTGTGAAATGATGGTCATGGCAACTGTTTTTGAGTATGCCTACACTTTTAATCCTTGAGTCCCTAGGAATATGCCCTTTTCATAGCAGACAATCATGAATTACTTATAAACTGATTTAAATATTTAAATCAGCACTAAGAACCATACTTTGAGGCTTGTTTGAGGATCTAAAGCCAATGTTTCTGCCATTAAGCCAGTCAATCAGTAAAGGAGTGAAGAAAAAGACACAGAGAGGATGAGCCTATCCCATGGCAGGAGAGGTCCCTGGTAAGGAGTCTTACAGCTGAAAAGTAAAAGGTGGGAAGGAAATAGAACAGATAAGAGAGCTAAAGCTAGAAAGGGAGAAAAGGAAGGGTGAAGGCAGAGAGCAGCTCTTAGGGGGGAATGTGTCCTGGCAAGGCAGAGTCTTTCTCATCCCATCTATCTATGATGGTGATCCTTTGCTGTAGCCAATACTAGCCAAGGAGTTGTTCCCTTGAAGCCCAATTTTAATCTGGGAGACAAGTCATCAGCATTCTCCCTTTTTTGTCTATACCTGTCCTGTTTCTATCCCAAGAATGCTGCTTGCAACCCCCAGTAACCCAATGCCACCAAGATTTCGTGTGACCTGAATCCTCTTTCCTCTCTCCTTGAAATACATTAACCCAAACTGTTCCCCCCCCCCTTTCAGATTTTGAAGCATGACCCTCATGCTTTTATTTAAACCAGACAGGACTGATAGGGCTGGACCCAATCACAAAGATACAGTCCCTTATCTTTCTGTAGAAAACAGAGGCTAGAAATACTATTTTGCATCATTCTATTTGACTGTGTGTGCATTATTTACCCAGCTATGGGGTCCCTGGGGGGAAGACCATGTTCCCCTGTCTTCCCCCAGCACAGAGCAAAACTTGAACTGAAAAAAGTTGACAACAAAGGGTGAGGCTAGATGGCCCCTCAAAGCACCACAAGGGTCAGAAAGCTCTTGCCAAAGCCTAGGAGGCGGCCCTGGAAGATAAAAGTCCATGGAAAGTTGGGGAGAGCCGGCAAGCATATGATCTCACACACGGTGTGTACAGGGGGCCAGCAGCATCCATACTTTTATCCAAACTACACAAAAAGGCCAGGCAGGGGCTGAATCCAGCCCCATATATCTTTCTACACAAACTGGAGGGGAGAGACAAGAGGAAAATTCGAGTCTGTGAGAGGTTGGGGAAGAGCAGGGCCAAGGTCACGCAGACAGGTCACTATTGTCAAATCGCTCTTGGTCATAGACCTCAGCCACCACTTTTCGGCCAGCAAACCAACGCCCATTGAGGGCCTGTAT